>NC_091536.1:29242727-29545757 GCF_042242935.1 Bactrocera oleae
ATTTACGGTAAAAAGTCAACTATAGGTACTGGGGTCCACATATTCAGTACCTAGGGGCTTGAGCAGTTTTGGTTCGATTAAGAAAATTTTTGGTCACAAGGTGGCATACTTTAAATGTATTATTCACGCAAAGTTTTACGCCGATATAATCATTGTTGTTTGATTTGCATAGTGGAAAGTGAAAGAATTAAGTGGAATTTAAAATGGTGTCATATGGAAAATAGGCGTGGTTGTAATCCGATTTCGCCCATTTTCGCACGATAACATAGAAATATAAAAAGCATGTTATGTATTTGGTTGAAATCGGTTAAAAAGATCCCAAGATATGGGTTTTCACCTAAAGGTGGGCGGTGTCACGCCCAATGTCTAATTTTGAACGCGGTTCCTATAAAGTCATCGGTTACCATTCCTGAGATAAAATTTAATGTCTCTGGCGTGTTTAGTGCTTGATTAATCGCGCTTTTAGTAGTTTTTAACAGTACCGTTACATGGGGAGTGGGCGGGGTTGTCACCTGATTTCACCCATTTTCACACAGTAGGTAAAAGTGCTAAAAACATTTGCTTCAAGTGAAGTTTGTTATTATAGCTTAAGTAGTTAAGGAGATATGCACATTAAACCTATTAGGGGCAGGACCACGCCCACTTAAAAAAAAAATTTAACTGCATATGCCCCTCCCTAATGTGATCTCGTGTACCAAATAACAGTCTTGTATCTTATTGCGGAGCTTAGTTATGATAATTTATTTGTTTTTGATTAATGGCGTTTTGTGGGCGTGGTAGTGGTCCGATTACGCCCATCTCCAATACCAACCGTCTTACTGTACCAAGAAAAATGTATACCAAGTTTCATAAAGATATCTCAATTTTTACTTAAGTTACAGCTTGCATGGACGGACGGACAGACGGACATACTCGTCTCTTCATCCTGATCATTTATATATACATAACCCTATATCTAACTCGATTAGTTTTAGGTGATACAAACAACCGTTAGGTGCACAAAAGTATTATACTCTGTAGCAACATGGTGCGAGAGTATAAAAAGACACAGAATTTGTTATTGGTTTAACTAGATTTGTTTCACCTTTATTACTCCTTAAATAATAATGATAGCTTAATCCAAATTTTATCATGTAATCACCCACACTTCCAGCTCCAGTATAAGGAACATACGCACTTACATATGTACATACGCCTGTACATACATGTCATACATAAAAGAACACCTAATTGTCATTTCTCCCAACTTTCAAATTGCCCATTATTCTTAACTACTAAATCGATATGTGTTAATTTTAAATATAGTATATTAAGTTTGCCACGACGTTTGTAACACCCAAAAGGAACCATCAGAAAGTATATATATATATGTATTATATTCCTAAATGGTATGCGTAACGAGTTTAGTCGATTTAGCCATGTCCGTCCGTATACATTCGAACTATACTTCTGCTCAACGCAAAACGAGACTTTATCCATAACTCGACAAGGACATGACATATGGCCATACTTTTTTTGCTTAGGTTGGCAGGACTGTTATATGTTTACATGTCAAATTTGAGCGCGATCTGTCACATAGTTTTTTTTTTTAAGGCACTATAAACAAGTCAACCTCGAGTGTGTTTTTCGAATTTTACTATGGAAATTAACGTTGAGCAAAAAGTGTTTGTTTGAAATTTTGTTATTCCAATGGAATAAGTGCGACGGACGCAATGAAAATGTTGCAGAAAGCATATGGGGAGTCTTGCCTATCACGTGCACGTATTTTTGATTGGTATAAGTCGTTCAAGGACGGCCGTACATCGCTGGAGAACTTGCCCCATGATCGTCGTCCAGCAACGTCAATAAACGAAGAAAACGTCGAAAAAGTAAAGAAAATTGTGTTGGAAAATCGTCGTGTGACTGAAAGAGAGATAGCTAGTGAGCTCAAGATATCAAATGGATCCGCTCATAGCATTATTCACGATGTTTTGGGCATGAGACGTGTGTCTGCTCGACTTGTTCCAAATCCAGCTCATACGTCTCGTCTTGTACGCGATTATTTGACCAAAAACAACGTAAATATTCTTCCGCAAGCACCGTATTCACCCGACATGGCACCGTGTGACTTTTTTCTTTTCCCTAAACTCAAATTGCCGCTTCGTGGAAAGCATTTTCAGTCGATTGAAGTCATAAAAGAGAATTCGAAGAAGGAACTGAAAGCCATACCTAAAGCGGCCTACCAGAAGTGTTAGGAAGATTGGAAAAAAAGGTGGCATATGTGTATCGCGTCTAATGGTGACTATTTTGAAAGGGATAAAATAAATATTGAAGAATAATTAACCGTTTTTGTTGTTTGAGCCAGTCTCGTTTATATTTGAGCAGAAGGTATAAAGGGTGATCCACTTCGAGGTTTCCTACTTTTTAAAGAAAAAACACTAAAAATTCTAATTTAATGGAGAATGGTTACTATTATTCAAAAGAAAATTTTTGGCATTAAGTTTTTGACGATTATCTCTTTAAAATCTTGACCGCGGCTACGCCTTAGATGGTTCATTCGTTGAGTTCAATTTTCGATGACTCGTTCGAGGATTTGGACTGGTAACTGGTGAATGACACTCGTGATGTTTTACTCCCAGGAATGAATCGAAGCCGGATTGTCCGCATAGAATTTAGTCTTTGCATATCCCTTCAGAAAAAAGTCAAACAGTGTGCTTTTACCCGATCTTAACCAATAGACCGGTTCAAAACGTAAAAACTATATGTTCACCGAAGATGTACTCTCCAAAAATACATTGATTGATGCGATGATTGGGAAGTGGCGTCGTCTTGTTGGAACCAAATGTCGTCCAGATTACGAGCTTCAATTTTAGACACCAAATAGTCCGTTGTTTTTTCTGGATGAAATGGCAGCTCTTAAATCTCTTTAGGTGGCTCTATGTTCCAAATGAGGCAATTTTGTTTGTTTCCATATCCATTGAGCCCGAAATTAGCCTCATCGCTGAACAAAATTTGGCTCGAAAATGTCAGATCTTCTTGGAACCTTTTAGGAGCACATAGAGGGAAGCGATGTCACTTGGGAAGTTCGAGCGGCTTCAGTTCTTGCATGAGCTGTATTTTGTACGCTTTGAATTTAAGATCTCGACGAAAAATGCACTAAGTCGTTCCATGCGTCAGTCCGAGTTGCTGCGAACGGCGCCGAATCGACTTTCCACAATCTTCGTGTACACTCTCAGCTATGGCCGCTATATTTTGTTCACTGCATGCAGAACGTGGTCTATTCAGTCGAATATTATCCAAGACGGGTGATGGTGTTGCGAATAGTACGTTGACCATAAGTTGAGCGAAGCGCGCGAAATACTTTCTTTACACAACGTGAATTTTCGTAATAAAATTGAACGATTTGTTAACGTTCGGGTGTTAGTCTTTCCACCATGAAATGCCAAACAATACTGAACAAAACCTAACATGACAGCTTGACACGACCCACATGTGATCTGTCAAAAAAATTTCATCCATGTTCGGAATCAAATAAATATCATACACGATTAACGGTATTTAACTTAGGAAAATTGAAAACTATGCTCAATTTTTATTTCCCAGAAGGATCCGGTTTTTCAAGCAGAACCCATAGCAGTGCGTAGTACGGAGAATCGCTGTGGTAAATATGGTTTTATGCTTCAGAATTTAATTTATTGTACATGCTTATCTATGTACTTCCGTTTTGTGCGCTTCCGGATATTGGTAAGATTTAACATAGATAGGGTAATCATGAATTCTTTTGACTCGATGTTTAATTTTGTTGGTGGAGGTAAGATGGTCCCTTTATGAAATATGTGTATAAATTTGTTTAATAAATATTTGAGGCTTTTACATTCTTAGATATTTAAATAAATATACACTTAGTTTCATCGCCGTCGTCATTTATAATATTCATATGGCTATCAATATTATATTATATCTTGCTATTTAAAAACTTATTTAGTTTTCCACTTAAATTAATAGTGTTATTGTTTGGATTCATCTTCGAATTTTATTTTTTATGTATATCAAAATCAAAATCTCCCTCGTAATTGTTAGAAAAATTATACTCATATAATTCTAAATCTTGCTAATTAAAGGCAACAGATTCACGCACTTTTTTCAGCGCAACTTTTACAGATGCCATTTCTCGCAACCTTTTGTTACAGTGTATAATAGTTTTGTTCACCTATCGGTGATTTGTATCACCTAAAACTAATCGAGCCAGAAATAGGGTTATGTATATATAAGATTGTCAAATATCTCCCTTCCGCTTTTTTGCTCAATGCTCAATGCTTTATAAAAAGTGTTACAGTGATCGGATTTAGTTAAAATATGCGCCGTTTTGTTCGATGATCTGTTTCCATCTAGACGGGAACTTCATAATACCTTCCTCGTAGAAGCCCCCCTCCTTATTTGCGAAGAATTCGGACAGCCACTTTTCACAAGCCTCTTTTGAGTTCAACTTCACACCACCAAGGGCATTCGCCATGGACAGAAACAGGTGGTAATCACTTGGCGCTACGTCCGGGCTATATGGTGGATGCGATAGAACCTCCCATCCGAGCTCCCGTAGCTTCTGACGAGTCATCAACGAAGTGTGTGGTCTGGCGTTGTCCTGGTGGAACACTACACCCTTCCTGTTTTCCAATTCTGGTCGATCGCCTGCTTCAAGCGGTCCAGTTGTTCACAGTAGATGGTTGAATTAAGCGTCTGGCCATATGGGACCAGCTCATAGTGGATGATTCCCTTCCAATCCCACCAAACACACAGCAAAACCTTCCTGGCCCTCAATCCCGGCTTGGCCACTATTTGGGACGATTCACCGGTCTTCGACCACGACCGTTTTCGCTTGATATTGTCGTATGTGATCCATTTTTCGTCGCCAGTCACCATCCGCTTCAAGAATGGGACGAGTTCGTTCCGTTTCAGCAGCATATCGCAGGCGTTGATTCGGTCCAGAAGGTTTTTTTGCGTCAAATTATGCGGCACCCAAACATCAAACTTTTTTTTGTATCCAGCCTTCTGCAGATGGTTCAAAATGGTTTGGTGACTAACTCCCATCTCCTGGGCGATGTCACGAGATGCCATATGCCGGTCTAACTTGATGTATTCCATGATTTGATCGGTATTTGTCGTCACAGGTCTTCCGCCGGCTGGCTTATCCATGGTGTCGTTTTCACCGGCTCTGAATCGTCGAAACCATTCCTCCGCGGTTCGAAGTGATAGAGTACTATCCCCCAAAACACCATTAATCTCACGGAACGTTTCTCTAGCGGATTTGCCTTTAACGTAGGAAAACTTTAAAATAGCGCGAATTTCGGCGTTAGTGAACTCCATGTGTACACGTCTATAACTGTTGAACGCAATATCCAAACTAATCATGCATAGCGTTGTTTTGTAGGTTATGTCAAGACCTTTCAAATTATGTATAGTGTTGCCAGATACGAGCTCTGTAGCGCTTTGTACATACCCGCGAAATTCAAAGGACAAAAAGCGGAAGGGAGATATTTGACAACATTATATAAATGATCAGGATGAAGAGACGAGTTGAAATGCGGGTGACTGTCTGTCCGTCCCACCGTCCGTGCAAGCTGTAACCTAAGTAAAAATTGAGATATCTTTATGAAACTTGGTACACATATTTCCTGGTACCGTAAGACGGCTGGTATTGCATGTGGGCGTAATTGGACCACAGACACGCCCGCAAAACGCCATTAATCAAAACCAAATAAATTGCCAACATTAAGCTCAAGACTTTTATTTGGTACACAGGAGGAGCATCTGCAGTTAAATTTTTTTTTTAAATAGGCGTGGTTCCGCCCCCTAATAGGTTTATTGTGCATATTTCATAAGCCGCTAAAGCTATAATAACGAAATTTATTGGTACAAATGCTGTTAACACATCTATGGACAGTGTAAAAATAAGTGAAATCGGGGGACATTTCCGTCCACTTCCATATAACGGTACTGTTAAAAACTACTAAAAGCGCAATAAATCAAGCACTAAACACGTCAGACACATTAAATTTTACCTCTGGGATGGTAAGAGATGACTTTAAAGTAATCGCGTTCAAAATTAGACGTAGCACCGCCCACTTTTAGGTGAAAACCCATATCTTGAGATCTGCTTAACCGATTTCAACCAAATTCGATACATAACATTATTCACATATTTCTATGCTATAGTGCGAAAATGGACGATTACGGATTACAACCTCGCCTATTTAGCATACAACACCATTTTAAATTCCATCTGGATTTTTCGCTTTCCACTATGCAAATCAAGCAAAATGTTGTATATAAAGAAATCTCAAACGAGTGTACCGTTTGACTTTGCGAGAGTATAAAATGTTCGGTTACATCCCAACTTAGCCCTTCCATACATGTTAATACTGGTTTTACGTTTATTACTTCATTGCTGATATACCTAGTTTATCTAAACTAACAGATGAACCTGTTTCTAATAAAAAATCGAGCTTTTGGTTTTTAGGTGTCACTTCAGCTCTCCGAGGCTTCTTATTGAAAATGTGTATGCTCTTGATCCATTGGTTCACGTTGACCGTATTCACGTATTCTCGACTGATTTGAGTCAGCAGGGTTAATATTTCTGGTTTGCAAGACATTGATTGGAGTATTGCTAATAGGATAAAATTAATGAGGATAATGGTTTTATTGACAAGAATGACCTACCTTTATAAATTATGGCTTAAAGTTGTATTATTTGATCGGACTCCCCTTGTATCAAAGTTATTATTATCTACTAAAATAGGGACGATACCTATTTTACGAAATTATCGTATATGCAATTTTTTCGAACTTGAGTTTTAGATGCAAGGTTGTTGTAAAGTTGCCCACTCATCATAAATATTATGATTATATTCCTTGTAGTTAGAAAGATATAATGAGTTACATTTTAGAGTTTGTCAATGTATGTGCCATACAAAATTATGCTTTTACACTCATGAAATTTTATCAACAAAACAAAATATTTACGTATAATGTGAATTATACTTTTTTAATATTAATCTTCTTATATTAAAAAAGAAAAGAACAAATGGCTTTTCATTAAAGATCAGATGGAAATCAAAACTAAATCAAATATTATATGTGTTAGTTTTGATTTGCAGAAAGTTTTGAATCTTCACATGAAATCAAAAAGCCCTAACTTACAAAAAATTGAAAATCGACTTTTTAATTGATTATCATGTACCATATCATAATACATGTTCCTTTAAAGTTTTATAAACCAGTAATAACGTTGCTACCATATAAACAAAATTCAATTAGTCCTAAGTTCAAGCTCAATAATTTTGCCAACCAAGAAAGTAACTTACGCCTTTAGAGAAATAATAAACAACATGACATGCCATGACAATGGGTGTGTTCTTCTTTATCAGTTTTTCTTTTGTTATATTTCTAACAAATAATAACATGCTTTGTTTTGGTTTTTTGCTTCTATGGATTAACAGTTAGTTTTTCTTTTGTATGTTTCTAAAGGCTTCACAGACTGCGCGATTCATCACGGTTAGGTAAAGTGGACAGTTGAGAGTCCCGTTGAATTTCATTAAATAAAAATATCGATTTAAGTAATTGTACTAAAAGTTATTAGCGAAACTAATTTTGATAAGTCAATGTATAAAAAATCGGCGAATAAAACATATTTAAATTACAATAACTGAATAACTGGAAAAATAATCTTAACTTGAGAAAATGTGGAAAACTTGGGTCTTATTTTTAGTTTTAAAAGGTGTTTTGCTCCTGCTGTAAAATTTATAAAATGTAACTTAGGGCTTTTTTGAGTTAATGTGAAATACTAATTTTTATAAAAATATTCTCTGTTTTACTCTCGATAATATGGTTACATCTTTAAGAATGTTTTTATTACATATTCAAATATTTTTCGATTATTAAAATTCTTAAAGATTAAATTTACATTTATTAGGTATATCGCTGTGAGTGATTTTGAATATTTTGTAAATATTATTTACTAATAAATACATTGTTTGGATTATTATTATTGGTGTTCATGAATTGTACCAGATTTTTCATATATATTTTCGTTTTTGTTGAAATTAATACAATAAGATTGTTTTATCATGTATTTGTCATGAATATTTGTTTCAATAACGCACTCACCTTTTCGGATACGGCCGATACGAAGGAAAATTGCGACGTCTCGATTTGCGAAAGAAGAAGGCCTCTGATCCTGTGCTAGTCCCTTTTGAGTGTTGGGTTGTGTAGAGTTGTGGTGTGATGTGATGTGTATGTATGGGTAGACTGAGTGGTGTGATGTCTGTCTGGTGTGATGTCTGCAGGGGGGGTGTGTGTTAGTGGGTGGAGTCTTTTTGTGGATCGTTTTGATGTGGTGTGTTGGCGCTCAGTGGCCTCTATGGAGGGGGGAGGCATAACTCGTCTAGCCAAATACAATTGAATTGTACCTGGTTTCATATATTCATTTTGGTTTTTGTTTAAGTTGATTATTTCGACTTATATTGTTAATGTAATTAATATTCATGAAGTGTACCTGATTTTTTATATATATTTTTTTCTAGTATATTGTTAATGTAATTAATATTCATGAAGTGTACCTGATTTTATATATATTTTTTTTTCTAGAGTATTTGTTATGGAAATTAGATTGATTTAGAACTGTATATGTTATATGGATGAATATAAGCCTCCTAGGGAACCAAACAACCAAAAAAGGCGCCTACATTGCATCCTCAAAGGTGGTGAGGAAAAGCAATAGATATGCAAGAAACTTTTGCTTCGAAAATATTCTTGAAAATTTTGAATAATGATTTCCATTACAAATACCTGTTCACAAAAAAGTTATTAAACTACATTCCTTTTATTTACATCTCTGTATCAAAAAAGACAGATTTCCATCATCAGCTGTGTGCACATGAGAAAACAGCTGATTTTTTTTTAATTGTAGAATTATTCAATGACGGTAAACGAGAATGCAATGAAATGCTTTTGGCTCTATATAAGTATCTTAATATTGTAGATAGTAGAGCATCAGTTGACGACAGTTTCGCTAGCCAAAATCGCCAGAACTGTGGATACTGTAATGCAAGCAAGATACCATCAACTTGGCTGCCATATATTTTACAGTAACTCGTTTGACTTATTTGCATATTTGTTTGTTTTGTAACATGCTAAATATAATCTTCTGAGTGATGAAAATAATCTCCCTTGTTTACAAAGTCAATACCTCTACCCTTCTTTCTTCTTACTAAACATACAATAACCCCTTTTTTGTTTGTCAATCCTTTTGCTAGTTCCAATTCCGCTAGAAATCCGTACCTAAATTTAAAATATTCAATAGATATACAAGATGATTTAAACGAATTCAATGAAGAATAATTCTTAAATTTATCATTATCACTACTAATTCATTTTATGAAATAAGAAAAATTGCTATATAAAACAAAACCCCTACATATATATTTCTTTTATAAGTTAAAATTAATTTAATATTCGAATTTTATCTGTAATCGTAAATGCCAAAGTTTGCATAAGAATTTATCACAAGAATATTATTTAGTACTGTGGATTGCAATACGAAGAGCAATTTGAAAAAATTGGGCAAAATTCGTTCAGGAAAATCCTTTAAGTACTTTTACCGCCACTGTAAAAGTGGATGAAATCGGATGATAATCCGCCCGCTCCCCATATAATGGTTCTCTTAGAAACTACTGAAAGCGTGATAAATCAAAAAATAAATTCGCAAGAGACTTTAAATTTTACACCCGAGATGGTATGAGTGGGCTTTACAGGAAATAAAATGAAAACTCATATTTCAGGACCTTTCATTTTGTTTCTATATTCCAAGGCGAAATTGTACATTGAATTAACAGAATTTTAATCCCTGATTGGGCTAAACCTTTTTTTAAGTGAGCGTGGCCCCAAAACCATTCAATCTGTATCACTCGAATTTGCACAGGACAAATCCTTTGGATTCATCTAACGACAGTGTAAAAAATAAAAATGGGTGAACTCAGATAATAACCACGTCAACTACCTATATACTTGATCGATTTAAACCAAACATTCCTAATATATCCTATTGCCTTAAATAGGTGAAATCACAGCGTTTGCTAACTCTTGAAAGCGTTTCCCTGGCTTTGATCCTTGCAAGTTGCAATAGTGAAATGCTCGGTTACATCCGAACTTAACGCTTTCTTACTTGTTATTACAACGATAATTATATTAAAATCATTCTAAACTGAGATAAATAGTATATGAAATAAACTCAACCGAAGAGGCTAAATTCAAAATATTGGGTTGATGTGGAAAACATATACTAGAGGCTCTGAATTCAATATATTAGAAATAAAAGATTTAGACCAAGGTAGAGACCAATTCCATTCAAATTCAACACTTAACGACAAAATTGTTAAAAAAAACCTGTGCACTTATGTTAAATAAAATATCACACATATTGGGGTATCCTCACACAACGATATTCGGACCAATCGATAGTTTAAATATAATATATTGTAACGGATTTCTCGATAAATCGTCTACCTGTAACTCACTCTTGAGTTCGATCACTGGATTGTTAAATAAAACTCCCCAATTTAATGGCTACACACTTATCTATATTTCTAATTCCAACAACTTAACACTTATTGCTCGTTATACGAGCTTACAACTTCTTGCTTATGTCTCAATTGTTCTTATCACGACAACACTCTAACTAGAACTGTGTTTGCTGCACAATCCGGCAGCCCTTATATAGTAAATCTCTGACAAAACATTGCTTCTAGAACATTCTGGCAACTACGAATTCGCTAACTAGCTGCTTCTGGCACTCGTTGATTCGATTTTGTTCTATCATCCGTGTTCGTCACAATATACTATCAATGGTTTCTCTCTCAGCTAGTCTCTCACTTTTTGAGATATCGATCCCAAATTCAGGATATAACCGTTTCTTTTTAAGGATCAACTCATTTGTCGGAATGACCGATATCGGATTACTATAGCATATAGCTGCCATACAAACTGAATAATCGGAATCAAGCTCTTGTATAAAAAACTTTTTCATTTGACTAGATATCTTAAAGAAAGTTGGAATAGATCCTTATCTAAGGCAATAATAGAATCTCCGAAGAAATTGTTCAGATCGGATCACTATAGCATATAGCTGCCATATAAACTGAACAATCGAAATCAAGTTCTTGTATGGAAAACTTTTTCATTTGACGAGATATCTTCACGAAATTTGGAGCGGATCATTATCTAAAGCAATAATAGAATTTTCGAAGAAATTGATGGGATCGGATGAGTAAAAGCATATAGTTGCGATCGGAATCAAGTTCTTGAAAAGAAAACTTTTTCATTTGACGAGTTATCTTCACGAAATTTGAAACGGATCATTATCTAAGGCAATAATGGCATCTTCGTAAAATTGTTAAGATCGGATCGGTAAAGCATATAGCTGCCATACAAACTGAATAATCGGAATCAAGCTCTTGTATGGAAAACTTTTTCATTTGACCAGATATCCTCACAAAAGTTGGAACCGATCCTTATCTCAGGCAATAATGGAATCTTCGAAGAAATTGTTAAGATCGGATCGGTAAAGCATATAGCTGCCATACAAACTGAATAATCGGAATCAAGCTCTTGTATAAAAAACTTTTTCATTTGACTAGATATCTTAAAGAAAGTTGGAATAGATCCTTATCTCAGGCAATAATAGAATTTTCGAAGGAATTGATGGGACCGGATGAGTAAAAGCATATAGTTGCGATCGGAATCAAGTGCTTGAAAAGAAAACTTTTTCATTTGACGAGTTATCTTCACGAAATTTGAAACGAATCATTATCTAAGGCAATAATGGCATCTTCGTAAAATTGTTAAGATCGGATCGGTAAAGCATATAGCTGCCATACAAACTGAATAATCGGAATCAAGCTCTTGTATAAAAAACTTTTTCATTTGACTAGATATCTTAAAGAAAGTTGGAATAGATCCTTATCTAAGGCAATAATAGAATCTCCGAAGAAATTGTTCAGATTGGATCACTATAGCATATAGTTGCCATATAAACTGAACGATCGGAATCAAGTGCTTGAAAAGAGAACTTTTTAATTTGACGAGGTATCTTCACGAAATTTGAAACAGATCATTATCTAAGGCAATAATGGCATCTTCGTAAAATTGTTAAGATCGGATCGGTAAAGCATATAGCTGCCATACAAACTGAATAATCGGAATCAAGCTCTTGTATAAAAAACTTTTTCATTTGACTAGATATCTTAAAGAAAGTTGGAATAGATCCTTATCTAAGGCAATAATAGAATCTCCGAAGAAATTGTTCAGATCGGATCACTATAGCATATAGCTGCCATATAAACTGAACAATCGAAATCAAGTTCTTGTATGGAAAACTTTTTCATTTGACGAGATATCTCTACGAAATTTGGAACGGATCATTATCTAAAGCAATAATAGAATTTTCGAAGAAATTGATGGGTTCGGACGAGTAAAAGCATATAGTTGCCTTATAAACTGAACGATCGGAATCAAGTGCTTGAAAAGAAAACTTTTTCATTTGACGAGGTATCTTCACGAAATTTGAAACGGATCATTATCTAAGGCAATAATGGAATCTCCGTAAAATTGTTCAGACCGGATTACACTTGCATATATCTGCCATACAAACGGAACAATCGGAATCAAGTTCTTGTATGGAAAACTTTTTCATTTGACCAGGTATCCTCACAAAAGGGTGAACGGATCCTCATAAGGATATTATAGCTTCGTTGCAACCGAAGTTAATGTTTTTTCGTGTTTTGGTTTAAAAATAGTAGTTTGTTGACGATTTTAGCCTTTAGTGCTGCTCTCTTACCTGATATTAGCAATTCAGCCTGAATAAACATTCTCTCCGGCTCTGTAAAATTAAAATTAATTAAAGTGATCATTTTATGTGTGTGTATGTACATACATTTGTACGAATATATTGTTCACATATTATGTATCAATTTCATAATTTTAGTCTCCAAAATCAGGGTACTAAATAAAATGGATTTTTCTTTTCAATTTTTAAATTTCCACGGTTTTCTTAATTGCGGCTGCATGTATGAAGAACTGAGGTTATGTGCAGCCGGCATTTCAGAACATTAGAAATTTTTAACTACTTGTAAATATTATCACAGGATTCTTTGTAACGCATCCAAGCTAAGAATATAAAGATTATTTTGAGGCTACCAATCCTGCAAACCACCTATCTGTTGAATGACCGGTTCATTAACCAATAGCGCTGTCAAAAATTTCTGTTAAAGTCTCTATGAGTTTCTTAGCCCAATTGACAAGTCTAACCGAAACTCTTGTGTACGTTTGAATGTTCATCCCTTTCTTACGAATTGGGCTAATGGGTTGCACTGTGTGTATGTATTAGTTTCCGCGCTAATTCTTTTAATGAATTTAGTTTCCGTGCCGTGACTTCCTGGGGCTCTTCACATTTGGTATTACCAGATTATATCATTATGTAGCTAAATTTTTATCGATAGTGAGATGAAAACAAAACTAGCGATAAAATCGATAGTCGAATCGATTGTTTTGCAGCTCTAAGGGCTGGGGTAATTCGTGGGCCGATTTTACACATTATCGGTATTAACCTATTTTGTGTTCACCGAAGTATGAAATCCTATAAAAGGTATATGGGGCTAGATATATAACCCGATTTTATCCAGTTTTCGAATTACAAGATATCATTACCAGAATAAGCTAAGTTTCATTAAGATACCTTACATATTGACCAATATATAAGGTGTAATCCCTACAGGAAGTTAGAAAATCCTTATACTAGGCATTAGGCGGCAAGGAAAAGTATTCACCCGATTTCATATATGTAAGCCACAAACAAACAATTTTTTTTAAGATCGAATTTGTATTTGTGTTGTTTTTCCATTTTGCCCACCGCAACAAAGAAATATCAGTAGGTGTTATGTGTCGAATTTACTGGAAATTGGTGGAGTAGGTCTTGAGATATGGTATTTCCCCTAAAGAGGAGCCGTGCCACGCTATTGTTCATTTTTGACATTGGGCTTTATAAAGCCCCTTTTATCATCAGTAAATTTTAATGTCTAACTCATTTCGTCATTAAGTTATCGCACTTTTAGTTGTTTCAATATAACCGTTTTATGAGCAGTAGGCGAGGATGAAATCGGATTATCAATTTTTACACTGTCGAAAAAAGCATATAAAGGAGTGGTTTGGAAGAAATGTACAATAAACATATTGAAAGTCATTATAAATACAAAATTACAGTTTTGTTTTCTATTGCGGATCTAAGTTATGCCACTTTATAAGTTTACGGTTAATGACGTTTGTGGGCGTGACAATTGTCCACAGAATCGTCTATCTGGATTACCAACTGTCTCATGGTGCCAAGAAACAAGTACACCAAGTTTTTTCAATATATCTCAATTTTTATTCAAGATATCGTCATCCTGATCATTTATATGTATATACTGCATATCTATTTCGATTAATTTTAGATGATGCAAAGAATCGGTACGTAAACAAAATTACAATATTATACTCTGCTGCAAGATAAATAAATTATATACATTCAATTAAGAAATTAAAATAGAAAATGTAAAAGAAAAAGAAGAATTTCTAATAGCATTGTCAACTTGAAGTAATCATCTTGAGAATATACATATACTCGAAGATGTGACGCTCCGATTTAGAGGTAGGGGAGTTTATTAAATATGTCTTTGACACATTGGCAATTAGGAAACGGCGATTAGCTAACACCCATAGTCCGGCTTACGTAGAATTAAAATGCAATTTTCTGAATGTAAGTTTAGAGGCTTTGTGTGAAATATATGTAATTAAAATACTTTAGACGTTTTATACCTCTAACGCTAACGGAGGTAGCTCGCTAGCATTTTTGCTTTTTAAAAACCTTCCGCGGAAATCCGGAAAGTTAATTAACATATAAATATTTATTTGATTTTTGTAAGAATTGAGGCATAATCTTGAACCTCGACGACGGCACTACACTCATAATAGTTTTCTGACATGAAAACAAAGACCTTCAGCTATTGGCAGAGAATGTTAATGAATAGAGAAGGCGCAACTGTTAGCTGTGCTAAAATGAAAATTATTATGAGGGAACATCGAAAACGCGCAAGTTCGAAAATAAAATTACACCACGTCAAAAAGAAACCTTCCCCTGATGTTAAGCGAACTCAACAAACTACACAACAACTCTAAGAACTAGAGAACTCTCCTTATAAGAGAAAGGCAAATGTATGCATGCGCAGATGTTCTTTGGCATGCGTATTAAGGAAAATTACAATAACAAAAGAAATAATAAAAATTGAAGAACATGTATATAATGAGGGAAAAATTAAATTTAAATTAAAAGAAATTTAATAAAAAAGCTATATATGAACAATAAAACTACATCTGTGAAACTTTGAACTCAAGCAAAATATTTGATATAAATTTGCAATAAGGAGCTGTGTTATACCATATGTAATGGTCTAAAGTATTAACTCATACAGCTTTTTACTTATTTCGAATGATTAGTTTATACGTGAATATTCTTGAAATCGTCTTTCCTCATCCGCATGTCCAAATATATATACAGATATATACATATGTATGTATGTATGTCCCTTAATATGCCTTTTGCAAAAAATCAAACACTCGCGCAAGCGAAAAAAAAGTCGCAGACGCAACATCATCGACCAATCAGAATCGAGCAAGCTTGCGATATTTGTTCTAAATATTTCATGTCACAACGACAACAAATTCATTCGTAAAGAACGCGCGTACAAAACGAAGTGCGTTCGTTTATAACTATGCCATGTACTATTTTTTCTATGCGCCTGGTCAACCACATTTAATATTTCTATGGATTCCTACCGCAAAAAAAAAAAATTAAATAAATAAAATTATTGAAATTTAATTCGAATGGTTTCAGTAAAGTTAAACAAACCAGCCAAAATTTCAATTTTAGAATTGACTGAAAATCCTATCGTCCATCCCCTTGCATATGCATCTTGCTTATAAGCTGCTTCCTCGCGACGATGCTAAAAATCAGAAATGTAAGAATTTGTCAGATGTTTCCTTCAGAAAGGAGAATTAGCGACATGGCTTATTGGCAAGTTAAAATAATATTTTAATTAATTTAATATTATGCACTTTATATGGCATTAAATTATACAATTACCACTCATGCGAAATCTTTAACTACTTCTATAGGTTCTAAGCACACTCCATATATTGTAGTATTTGTATATGTTTACTTATTATCATTCATTGCGAGAGGGCTCTACTAGTATTATTTCGCGTCGTGTTCATCTGTGGCTATATTCATTTCAAAGGTACTGTCATTTCACGTCGTTTTCAGTAGATGTCATTTGTTTTAGGGTGAACAACAATTTGTTTCATTCATTTGAAAATGTCGAAATTTGTACCAGATAAAGTTTTTTTGCGGGGAGTTCTTCTTCATTACTTTAACATGAAGAAAAGTGCTACCGAAAGCCGTTTTTTTACTGGACGTTTATGGTGACCATTCTTTAGCCGAAAAAACGTGCCAAAAGTGGTTTGCGCGGTTTAAAAGAGTCAATTTCGACATAGACGACGGAGAACGACCCGGACAGCCAAAAAAAATTTCAAGACGAAGAATTGGAAACATTGCTCGACGCAGATGCATGCCAGACGCAAGAAGAACTTGCAAAAGTATTAGGATTTGATCAAGCAACCGTTTTCAGACGATTAAAATCATTAGGATTCATCCAGAAGCTTGGAAATTGGGTGCCTTATGAATTAAAGTCAAGAGACGTCGAACGTCGATTATGTATGTCGTAAATGTTGCTTCAACGCCACCAAAATAAGTAATTTTTGCATCGGATTGTCACTGGCGATGAAAAATTTATTCATTATGATAACCCAAGGCGCAAGAGATCGTAGTGAAGCCCGGCCAACCACCGACTCCACGGCAAAGCCGAATATCCATGGTGCCGAAGTTATGCTATGTATTTGGTGGGACCACAAGGATGTGCTCTACGAGACCAGCATATGCGACCAGACACAAATCAATAATTTTTCATCATGACAACGCTCGGCCACATGTTGCAAGGCCAGTTAAAAACTATTTGGAAAACTGTGGGTGGGAAGTTCTACCTCACCCACCATAGCATCTTCCGATTACCACTTGTTCAGATCAATGCAGAATGCCCTCACCGGAGTATGCTTCATTTCAGAACAGGATATCAAAAATTGGCTCGATTCTTTCTTGAACTCCAAGCCGGAGAAGTTCTTCGGCTTATTTACATAATATTATAATGTTTACGTAAAAATATAAATACACATAAGTTCATACTTATTTAAACAGTTTTAAAAGAACTCAGAAATAATTATGTGGCAGCGCACCCCCTGACTACTGCTTCTTTGTTGGTGCGGTGCAGGGAGAAGCAAGCATCAGGGTACGTGTATTTAAGAACGCATGTGTGATTTTCACATTTGTATAAATACGCATCTATAAGGGAATGTTCAATAAACCTAAACATATGAACATATTTTCTTGAAATATTTTAATGATCTCTGGAAATAAAATGTGCTATTAAAGTAATTGAATTGAGATATGCTAAGATTCCGATTAATAAATTAAAAAACGTAAATAAAATTTAAGTTTCTTGTGTTTAAGGACTCGAACGTAAATACTCGTACTTCGATTGATCTTAACTCTTTCACGGTTACGACCTAAGCCACCGCAAAAGTGAGAACGCGATTGCTTAGTCAATTTTTTATTGTTATCCCTTGCCTATTAGATACTGTTAATGCAACGCACAAAAATTTGTTAAAGAACTTATTTATTAATTACTTATTTTATTGTAATTTGGGGCTTTAACCAATAATATAATTTGAACGATTATTTTAAATTACAAATGTAAATCAGCATGCGCAATTCATATAAGAACATCCTATTTATAGCCTTTTTCCCGGTTTGGTCATTGCGTGATGTATTTCTAAGGTTTCGAAGTTGAATTTTTCGATGTTCCCTCTTGTGAAAATCTCAAATTAGTACTTTTTAATATTTGCGCCTGCTCTATTCATTAACATTCTCTGATATTAATTATCTATGTAAACGTTCACATGTTGTAATGAATTCTAATTCTAATGTAAGATTTTAAAGAATTCCTCATTAGATTAATTTGTACATACACATAGCCAATAAATTCTGCGTTCACCTGACAGAATTGTTTCCAGAATTTTTTTTATATAAACTTTGACACTAATTAGAAACATCATTTCTATAAATCTTATGCAAAGTCGTTTGAGAATTGTAAATAAACTAATATGTTATCGTATATTTAGTAACGTTGAAAATAATACTATTTTTATGTACTTACAGCTTTTTGTTTTTTTTTGAATTAAGGGTCTTTTGTAACACCTCAAGATCGAGATATCGGTTATCTATGGCTCACAATGAACAATGCAAGATTCAAATGGTAACGATGTAATTTTCAGTGGTGCTGTCTTACCAATGTATAGGATTGCCAACAGCCGGGCCATTCTTTGCTTATCTTTAGGCAATGAGATTAACGAATGTTTAAGTAATCGTTCTTATAGCGAAATGTTGAAACACTTCAATTGAACATAAATACATATGTGCGATTAATTGCAAACTGTCCCACTATCAGAAATAATACAATTCCTAATAATTGAAAATGGTAGAATAGAACTGCAACCAAATACGCATCACGAAAATAACTTGATTAAATTATTGTATATTCCTGAAAGTAAAAATTAAGTGTTAGGATCATAATGTAGAAGTTAATGGAATTAATATCCAGTTACAGTTACAAACAGTTATTGACAATCTATCAGATGTATTTAAAAACATTCGCTACTGTTATTAATATATTATATATGGTGATTTATTTCTAGGTTCTCCACTTTTTTAAAGAAAAAAACACAGAAAAATCAAATCTGTTGTGGAATTCTTTGACATTTATATTTTGAAGATTATCTCTTTCAAATGTTGGCCGCGGCTACGTCTCAAATGGTTCATCCGTTGAGTCCAATTTTCGATGGCTCGTTCGAGCATTTCGACTGGTAACTGTTGAATGACACTCGTGATGTTTTACTCCCAGGAATGAATCGGAGCGGCATTGCCCGCATAGACTTTAGTCTTTGCATATCCCCTCAGAAAAGAGTCTAACAGTGTGCTTGATGCGATGAGTGGGAAGTGACGTCGTCTTGTTGAAACCAAATGTCGTCGAGAATACGAGCTTCAATTTCAGGCATCAAATAGTTCGTTATCATGGCGCGATAACGATCGCCATTGACGATTACGTTCTCACCGGCATCATTTTTGAAGAAATATGGACAGATGATTCCACCGGCACACAAATAACACCAAACCGTTGTTTTCTCTAGATGAAATGGCAGCTCTTGAATTTCTTCAGGTTGCTCTTCATTGGGCCTCATAGCTGAACAAAATTTGGCTCGAAAACGTCGGATATTCTTGGAACTTTTCAAGAGCCCATAGAACGAAGTGACGTCGCTAGGGAAGTTCGAGCGGCTTCAGTTCTTGCATGAGCTGTATTTTGTACGCTTTCAATTTAAGATCTCGACGAAAAATGCACCAAGTCGTTCCATGCATCAGTCCGAGTTGCTGCGAACGGCGCCGAATCGACTTTCCACAATCTTGGTGTGCACTCTCAGCTATGGCCGCTATATTTTGTTCACTGCGTGCAGAACGTGGTCTATTCGGTCGAATATTATCCAATAATGAATTCTGGGTCTCAAGACGGGTGATGGTTTTGCGAATAGTACGTTAACCATAAGTTGGGCGAAGCGCGCGAAATACTTTCTTTACACAACGTGAATTTTCGTTATAAAATTGAATGATTTGTTAACGTTGTTCAGGCGTTAGTCTTTCCACCATGAAATGCCAAACAATACTGAACAAAACCTAACAAGACAGCTTGACACGACCCACATGTGATCTGATCAAGAAAAACGTTAACTTCCGTTACACCGAAGCTATAATACCCTTCACAAACACACAAGATGCCTTACAAAATTTGGTCAGTTTGTATGGGAGCTATATGCTATGGTGACTCGATTTGAAAAATTTCTTCGTAGATTGCACCATAGCAATAGATAATAAGAGAGAACGTAAATGAATAGAAAAGGAGCAAATGTTAAATGAAATCTTTTTGAGTACCAATTTGTAATTCCAGATGAGGGAACATCGAAATATATAACTTCGAAAAAGAAAAATACACCACGCAATGTGCGAAATGCTATAAATAGACACAACGAATATTCCTAAATGAAAAATCGTTGCGCATACCTATTTAGATTTATGTTTTCAATTTCTATGATATGACAAATTTATAATTATGAAAAGCCTTCTGAATTAAAAATCTGTATTATCGGTAAAAACCACAGAATTCATAATAAAATAAACATTTAATAGGCAATGACTTTTGTTTACGCTTTTTGCTTTTTGCGAGTTGAACGATCGCAGGCAAGGAGGGATTTGGGCGCACTGCCACATAATTATTTCAGATATATATTTTATTTATCGAATTTAGTTTAAAAGCGATTATAGGTATGCATTTATGTGTATTAATATATGTATATATATAATATATATTATATTACGAAAATAATTCTTAAATGTATCAGTTTTTTTCAATACAAATTAAGCAACATAATAATATACTAAGAGTCCTCAGTTAGAACGACTCTGTGTATGGTGGCAAGCCAACGAAATAACGGCGAGTTCGCGCAGACATTGTGTTGTTGAAAAAAACGAAAAGACGACTTTGTCGACAAACATACATACATACAAACGAGCTCGCATACATATTGACGCCAAATTTTGCGCATCGTCGCGGTCCTTTTTGCAGTGGTTTGCTATTGAAAGTTGACTTATGCTCTTTTGAAATATTGCGATTACCGATTGGGCTGCATTTTCATAGCGTCGTATTTCGATAAAATGGGCTAAATCGACAAACTATGAAATAATGATAATAAGTAAACATATAAAAGTACTATATGGAGTGTGCTTAGAGTATATAGAAGTAGTTAATGATTTCATATACATGTCAATTTTATATAAATTTTTTAATTTAATGCCATATATAGTGCATAATATGAATAAAATTAAAATATTATTTTAACTCGCTAATAGGTCATGTTGCCAATTCTCCTTTCTGAAGGGAACATCAGACAAATTCTTCAATTTCTGATTTTAGCAAATGTTGTGAGGAGGCAGCTTGTGGGCAACATACAAATGCGAGGGGGATGGTAGGATTTTCAGTGATAAAAATAGTAAAATTGAAATTTTGCTGATTCTTCAATTTTACTGAAGACATTCAAATTCAATTTCATTCATTTTATATTCGCGCATTTGCGGTAGGAATTCTATATGAAAACCAAATGTGGTTTACCAGGCGCACAGAAAAAATAGCGCGGCGCAGAGTTATGAACGAACGCACTTTGCTTTGAAGCAGACGCACGTTCCTTATGAATGAATTTGTTGTCGTTGTAATATGAAATACTTAGACAATAAGCCGCGAGTTCGCTTGAATATTATTGGCCGATGCTGGTGCGTCTACGTTTTTTTTGTCACTTGCGCGAATGTTTGATTTTTTGCGAAAGACATATTGAGGGACATACATATGTACATATGTGTACATATATGCAAATATATTTGGACATGCGAATGAGGGAAGGCAATTTCAAAAATATTTACATATAGACATATGAACATTCAAGCAAGTAAACAACAATAGCTGTTTGAGTTCACAGATTAGACAAATTAATTTCAGTATTGCCTGTGGTGCTGCTTGTATAGCTCACGTCCTTATTGCAGCGTGAAGTATTTTGCCTAAGTTCAAATCCTGTCAGATATATTTATATACTCTTTTTTTATTTTTATAAACCTTTTTTATTAAATGATATTTTAATTCTATTTTCATATTATTTCCCTCATTACTTATATTTTCTTTTCATAAGTCAATTATTTTCCTTTTTATTATTTTAAGTTTTGTTTATGCGCATATCAAAAAACATCTGTGCATATGTATGTATATACATTTTGCTTAGAGAGTGGTGTAGTTCGTTGCGTAAATTGACAGGATGGTGAAATATTATTTTCGAACTTGTGCGTTTTCGATGTTCCCTCATCGTAATAAACATTTTAGTACAGCTAACATTTGCTCCTTCTCTATTCATTTACGTTCTCTGATAATAATCCAGGTGAAATTTATTGAAGATAACTCGTCAAATGAAAATGCTTTCCATACAAGCACTCGATTCCGATCGTTCAGTTTGTATAGCAATTATATGCGGTAGTAATCCAATCTGAACAATTTCTTTGGATATTCCACCACTGCCTTAAGCAATAGTACAGCCCAAATTTCGTGAAGATATCTCGTCAAACGGCAAAGCTTACATTTCTTTGCAGTTTTTACCGTTGCTTTGGATAATAACTCATGCGCGTAAAGATACCTCATCAAATAAAAAGTTTTCCATACAAGGACTTGATTTCGATCCTTTGCTTTTATGGCAGCCATAACATATCCTATATTTGTGCGATATCAACGGTTCCGACAAATGAGCAGCTTCTTGGCTAGAAATATACATGTGCAAAATTTCAGTTCCATATCTCAAAATTGGGTATTTCTGGTCACCACCTTTTCCTCATACTGTGTGAAAATAAAAAAAATCAATATAAAGGTTTTCTTGAAAATTACTAGCTGTGTCATCAATGCATCAAAAACATCAAATTGCTTCTTCTTACGACAATGTAAAAATGGGTTAAATCAGATAATAACCACAACCACTCCCCATATAACGGTTATGTTGAAAGCCACTTAAAGTGCGATAACTCAATGAATAAAAGCGCCAGAAGCATTAAATTTCACAACCATGATGGTAAGGAAATACTTCATAGGAGTAGTTGTAAAAATTGGACAATGGGCGTGGCACCGAGCACCTTAGGTGAAATTTTATGTCTCAGGAACTATTTGACTGATTTAAACCAAACATTTCTAAGACGTACTGTGAAAATGGGCAAAATCGGGTGACAACCACGCCTACTTCACGTATAACGAATCTTTAAATTCCATCTGATTCCTTCACTCTACAGTATAAGTAACAAATATCAATGAAGTTAACAGAGTAAAACTTTGCACAGATAGTGCCTTCAAGTTATTTCATCTTCTGTACAAAAATTGTCGAAATCAAGCTATAACTTGTGCTAAAAATGGGTAAAATCGGGTTAACACTTCCCTTAGTCCCCAGGCTCATTTCACACCGCATCTATCGGTCAATATGAAAGAAATCTTACAGTTACAAGAGAAATTTAGAAATAATCTTTTTCTAGTAACAGTGTGTCCGCTTGCCTAATGGATGAAATGGATGAAATCACGACGATACTTTCCCTGGTTTGATGTAAAGTTTTGTCAACTCCTGAAGGTGTTTCCCGGCTTTGATCTTTGCAAGTTGCAAGAGAATGAAAAGTTCGGTTACACTCGAACTTAGCGCATCCTACTTGTTATTACTATATTTTACTTCGTGTCAGCGATAATTATATTAAAATTACTCTCAAATGAGATGTATGGGAAACAAGCTCAACCGAAGAGGCTAAATTGAATACATTTGGTTCATAAGGAAACATCCACTAGAGGATCGGAATTGAATATATTAGAAATAAGAGAATTAGACCAAAGTTTTAAAATACATACAAGAATTTCAAACATATTTTTATTCAGAAAACCATTATTTGGGTGAATTAGGGAATAAGGAATCGCATGTTATTACAGGTAAATTGAACAATATACAAAATAAAATTACAGACTTCTTCAATGCAGATTTTAAAAATGTAAGCAACAATCTCTTAATATGTGAATGCCAATATTACTATGTACGTAATATGGTAATATGATATGTTTTTGTTCCTTAAGTATATATTTTTATAACAATGACCTCTTTATATTTAAGGGCATTGTCTTGTTTTTGTTCCTTATAGTTTTCCGTTTAAACTTAAGAATATTATGTAAATATCATAACTAATAATTGAATAAAATTTTAAAGTGCACATATGAATTTTTTAATTGGTTAGGTCGTCCAATTAAGCGGGATTCCTGTAATTGAACGAATTGTTCAATTAAACGTGTATCGTTGGTACAGTTTTTAACGGATAGTGAAATTATCCGGGAAATACTATGCCAACTTTCTTATGGTGCCAAGAAATATGTGTGCCAATTTTAATTAAGATAACTCAATATAAACTCACGTTACAGCTTGCACAAGCCGTCCCGACGAACAGATAGTCACCCGGATTTCAACTTATCTCTTATTCTTGAGCAGTTATGTATATATTGTAATACTCTATATTATATCTAACTCGATTAGTTTGAGGTGATATAAAGAACCGTTAGGTAAACAAAACTGTTATACTCTGTAACAGCATGTTGCAAGGGTTTAAAAATGGGTTGAGTCGGGTTAATACTTCTCATTGTACCAATATACTTAATGATAAGATTTTCGAACTTTTTGCTGACTTTATGCCGCATATATCGGACAATATGTGATATCTTAATACATCTTAATAAAATTGAGTGTACGTGTTCTTCTAATAACAGTGCAACTTAGTGTCTAAAATGGATTAAATCGAGTGAAAACTTCCTCTAGCTAATATCAGGATTCTGCAATATATAGCTAACATCAGGATTTTCAAACATCTGGATGACTTTTCCGATTGACTACACCGTATATCAGTCAATACGTACGATATCTTAGCAAAATTAACTAAACGTATAATATTGAATATCCTTTAGTTTAATTCCCAAAATATCTGAAATGAAATTATACTATATACGAATACCACATCAAATCAATATATTAAATTTAGCCTCTTTGGTTAAGATGATTTTAAAGATCATTTGAAGATGAGTTTAATATAATTTTTGCTGACGCGAAGTAAAATATAACAATACAACCAAGTGAGTCTGTGACCTATAATATAACTTAATAAAATGCCAAATTCCATTGTAATCCCTTCACGATTTTGTCGAGTAATCAATGTTGAATCCTTTCGCAACATTTTTATATGAGCTAAAAATAATTTAAAAGATGCGTGACCCCGGCCCCTAAATGTTTTAATATACCGCACGAATTAATGCATACACCCTATACATATCTTCAAAACCGCTAAAACTGAAGCAACCCTATACTTCATAAACTGCGAAAATAAGTAAAATCAGATAATAAAAACGCCCACTTCCAATCTAACGGTTATGTTGAATAAATGCGCCACAAGCATTAAATTTCACAAGAAATATGCTAGGGAAAGCTTTTGTTGGAGCAGATATAAAGATTAGACAAGGGACGTGACCTTGAAGTTATCAGAACAAAACTTTGCACAAATAATGCCAGAAAATTGTCGAAATCGGACTATAACTTTTCAAGAACCCAAACACCAAATATGTAGTGTATATGGCAGCGTTGTGAGGTCTAGTACTGAAATTCGAGTAGAATATTTTTTGATAAGAAGTTTTTCCCCGGCTGTTGCGAGAGTATAAAATGTACGGTTACACCCACATATAAAGTTTTGCCAACACCTGCAGTTATTTCCCCGGTTTTGACCCTTGCAAATTGTAAGATGTTCGGTTACACCCGAACTTAGCCCTTCCTTACTTGTTGAATACACATTTATTTGTTACTTTAATAAAGAATAATTTATTGGCTTCTATACAACTCTTTATTCGTCTTTCAATTATAATTATATCCCCCAAACAATTAAAGCGTCAGTTATTTTTTTTTTAATATTTCCTAAAAATAACGTTTATGACAAAACAACGTTTGGCGGGTCAGCTAGTATATATGTATATACCATATATGGTATAAACCCAATATATATTGATTTTCGACATAATACTTTACTTATACCGTTTATGTCGGTCAATAGATGTGCTATTTTATTTATTTTTAAACCATAATGCGATCCTGTGATTAATGTTTTCCTCATAGGTCTAATATATTAAATTTAGCTCCTTTGATTGAGATTATGTCACATACTATCAGGTCAATACTTCCCTTAGCCGCCAGAATCATTTTATACCGCATCTATTGGTCAATATGTAAGAAATCTTACAGAAATTCGGAAATAATCTCTATCTAATAACAGTGTATTCGCTTGCCTTAAGTGGATGACATCACGGCGATACTTTCCCTGGTTTGATGTAAAGTTTTCCCTACTCTTGAAAGTGTTTCCCGGGATTTGATCCTTGCAAGTTGCAATAGTGAAATGCTCGGTTACACCCGAACTTAGCGCTTTCATACATTTATTACTATATTTTACTTCGTTTCAGCGATAATTATATTTTGATTTTTCGCGGGCTGTATACATTCGATTATCGATATTTTGTTTTTGTTATAATCGGACACGTATGTTTATCATTTGCTTGCATTAGGAACCAATTTCGATTAGTAGTTTGTTTTTGACAACAGAAAAGGTTATCACGTTTTTGTGTGCTCTTCGATTGTTGACTTTTGAAAGAAATGGATCAAAGAATATGTCATAAATTTTACGTTAAAAATGAAATAAAGTGCTCCAAGCCACATGAAATGTATACTGTGGCATTCGGGGAGTCCACTTGTGTTTATAATTGGTACAAGCGGTTTACAGAAGGCCGAGAAGATGTTGATGACGATGAACATCCTGGAGGTGAGACCACGTCAACAAGCGAAGAAAACATAGAAACAGTGAAAAAAATTGTTCTTGAAATCCATCGAATCACTACTAGGGAAGTTGCAGAGGATGTTGGCATATCAATCGGCTCATGCCATACAATTTTCGCGAATGTTTTGGACACGAAACGTGTGGCAGCGATGTTTGTTCTCCATTACGATAATGCACCAGCTCACACATCAATGTTTATTCGTGAGTTTTTGGCCAAAAACAAAACCGTAATCATGCCTCAACCACCGTATTCATCAGATTTGGCTCCCTGCGACCTTTTCCTATTCCCAAAACTGAAGAAACCAATGAAAGGAAACGGTTCGCCACAATTGATTAGATAAAGTCAGAATCGAAGAAAGAGCTGATGCCCATACCGAAAAGCGCATTTCGGAAGTGCTTCGAGGATTGAAAAAAGCGTTGGCCCAACTGTATTATATCTGAGGGGGATACCGTTGAAGAGGACAAAGTAGATATTGATGAATAAATAAGTACTCTTCAAAAAAATCAAAATTCCCCTATCCTATTCACCTATGTGAAATAAACTCAACCGAAGAGGGTAAATGCAATATATTGGGTTGATGTCGAAAAGGTTTACTAGAGGATCGGAATTCGGAGATATCAAGCTAGAGTGCAATTTCATTCAAGCTCAACGCTAAGCCACATAATTGTCAAGAAAACGTGTGCACTTTTTTTCAATAAAATATCACACATATTGGGCATAAAGTTTGCTAGAACAACGAAAATCATTATATGTAGTATTTAAAGACTGGTAGAGCTGCAAAACTATCGATAGTCGGAACTTTCGATAGTTTAAAAAAATGCTATCGATGGTTTTTCCCATTTCTACTTACTTTGGGCTGGTTTAAATTAAGTGAACTTAGCTTTGTACACTTAACTTTTTTTGGCTCTTTGGATTCAAATATTTAAAAAACAAAATATGAGCAATAACGGATTAATTAATAAAATTGAAAATTCTCTCCGACTGTGTAAAACTAAAATTAACTAACGTGATATTCGTTTACATGCACTATACGCAGACTAGTGACTCTGGGAGTTTGTGTAAGTATTTACATATGTACGAGTATATTGTTCACATAATATGTTGCAATTTCATAATTTTATTCTTCAAATTCAGGAATATTAAATAAAATAAAGGTTTCTTTTAAATTTTTACATTTTCAAGGTATCCTTAAAAACTTAGGCGTTAGAAATTCTGAATTGCGGCTGCATATGTGAATAACTGAGCTTATTTGCCGCCGGCATTTCAGAACATTAGAAATTCTTACCTAATTGTAAATATTACCACAACATTCCCTCTAACGAATCTGTCACCTAATTGAAGTGTTAAAAATATTTAAAGTTTATTATTTGAAACATTTTCTGTACTTACGAATTTGACACCACATGCGTGCAACCAAGCCAAGAATGGAAAGATTATTTTGAGGATACCATCCCTGCAAGGCTCCTATCTGTTGAATCACCGGTAAATTAACCAACAGCGCCGTCAGAAATAGATAGATAGATAGATTAAATAGAGGTATGCACCGCGACCTATGATCTATTGTCCCCTCCCTATGTCACAGCGACTCATCTAACCGCAGCACAGTGATGAACTCCAATATACTGCTAGGTGCTAGTGAGGCGATGTGATCCCTATTCGGAAAAATGGATCCAAGGGCCTTAATTCTGCGCCTGCAGACTGCTACGCAATCTACTAGCAGGTGTTCTGGGGTTTCCGCCTCCATGTCGCAGAACCGGCAATTTGCACATGAGGTCAATTCCATGTTATAGGGATGCTTCTTGAGCCTGCAGTGGCCAGTGTAGAACGCAGCATGTAGCCGGAACTTATTCCTTGGGAGGTTGATTAAATTTTTTTATCTTCTATGGTCGTAGCCCCCACCGATCCCTTCCGCCGTTTTCGAGCCATCGCTGTACTATTTGATAGTACTATTCCTTAGTAGTAGGTCCAGCGTGGAATCTTCCCATTTCGACTTACTGCTAGGGGTAACATTGAACTTCTTAGTGAAGCTTACAATTTTGGTAATGCTGTCCCTTGGGAGAAGAGCTAGTGGCATTTCGTCACTTAGAGCCCTCATCTGTTGGGACGCGATTACCTTCCCTCTGTCAAACCATTTTGCTGTCAATTGAAGCAGAGTCTGTTTGGCTGACTGTTTGATTACTATATGTAGCGGTGTGAGTTCTAGCAATACTCCCAGTTCTGCAATCGGACACGTCGCTGCAGATTCGATAGTTGAAGTCCTACCGAAGTCTGCGATGTTTCAAAACCCAAGCCACCGCTCCATATGTGATGATCGGTCTCACAACCATGGTGTACAACCATCTGATAATACTTGGTCACAGCCCCAGGATTTCCCAGCAAATCGATTGCACACCATGAGCATAGAAAAATACATGTGCAAAATTTCAGTTCGATATCTCAAAATTGGGTATTTCTGGTCACCACCTTTTCCTCATACTGTGTGAAAATAAAAAAAATCAATATAAAGGTTTTCTTGAAAATTACTAGCTGTGTCATCAATGCATAAAAAACATCAAATTGCTTCTTCTTACGACAATGTAAAAATGGGTTAAATCAGATAATAACCACAACCACTCCCCATATAACGGTTATGTTGAAAGCCACTTAAAGTGCGATAACTCAATTAATAAAATCGCCAGAAGCATTAAATTTCACAACCTTGATGGTAAGGAAATACTTCATAGGAGTAGTTGTAAAAATTGGACAATGGGTGTGGCACCGAGCACCTTTAGGGGAAATTTTATGTCTCAGGAACTATTTGACTGATTTAAACCAAACATTTCTAAGACATACTGTGAAAATGGGCAAAATCGGGTGACAACCACGCCTACTTCACGTATAACGAATTTTTAAATTCCATCTGATTCCTTCACTCTACAGTATAAGTAACAAATATCAATGAAGTTAACAGAGTAAAACTTTGCACAGATAGTGCCTTCAAGTTATTTCATCTTCTGTACAAAAATTGTCGAAATCAAGCTATAACTTGTGCTAAAAATGGGTAAAATCGGGTTAACATTTCCCTTAGTCCCCAGGCTCATTTTCAAATTTAGAAATAATCTCTTTCTAGTAACAGTGTGTCCTCTTGCCTAATGGATGAAATGGATGAAATCACGACGATACTTTCAGTGGTTTGATGTAAAGTTTTGTCAACTCCTGAAGGTGTTTAACGGCTTTGATCTTTGCAAGTTGCAAGAGAATGAAAAGTTCGGTTACACGCGAACTTAGCGCATCCTACTTGTTATTACTATATTTTACTTTGTGTCAGCGATAATTATATTAAAATTACTCTCAAATGAGATGTATGGGAAACAAGCTCAACCGAAGAGGCTAAATTGAATACATTGGGTTCATAAGGAAACATCCACTAGAGGATCGGAATTGAATATATTAGAAATAAGAGAATTAGACCAAAGTTTTAAAATACATACAAGAATTTCAAACATATTTTTATTCAGAAAACAATTATTTGGGTGAATTAGGGAATAAGGAATCGCATGTTATTACAGGTAAATTGAACAATATACAAAATAAAATTACAGACTTCTTCAATGCAGATTTTAAAAATGTAAGCAACAATCTCTTAATATGTGAATGCCAATATTACTATGTACGTAATATGGTAATATGATATGTATTTGTTCCTTAAGTATATATTTTTATAACAATGACCTCTTTATATTTAAGGGCATTGTCTTGTTTTTGTTCCTTATAGTTTTCCTTTTAAACTTAAGAATATTATGTAAATATCATAACTAACAATTGAATAAAATTTTAAAGTGCACATATGAATTTTTTAATTGGTTAGGTCGTGAAATTAAGCGGGATTCCTGTAATTGAACGAATTGTTCAATTAAACGTGTATCGTTGGTACAGTTTTTAACGGATAGTGAAATTATCCGGGAAATACTATGCCAACTTTCTTATGGTGCCAAGAAATTTGTGTGCCAATTTTAATTAAGATAACTCAATATAAACTCACGTTACAGCTTGCACAAGCCGTCCCGACGAACAGATAGTCACCCGGATTTCAACTTATCTCTTATTCTTGAGCAGTTATGTATATATTGTAATACTCTATATTATATCTAACTCGATTAGTTTGAGGTGATATAAAGAACCGTTAGGTAAACAAAACTGTTATACTCTGTAACAGCATGTTGCAAGAGTTTAAAAATGGGTTGAGTCGGGTTAATACTTCTCATTGTACCAATATAATTAATGATAAGATTTTCGAACTTTTTGCTGACTTTATGCCGCATATATCGGACAATATGTGATATCTTAATACATCTTAATAAAATTGAGTGTACGTGTTCTTCTAATAACAGTGCAACTTAGTGTCTAAAATGGATTAAATCGAGTGAAAACTTCCTCTAGCTAATATCAGGATTCTGCAATATATAGCTAACATCAGGATTTTCAAACATCTGGATGACTTTTCTCTTTTTATATGTGAAGTAACTTAATGAAACTCGCATTTTTTTTTGTGAGTAATATATAGTAGTGCCAAAAATAAATAAAATCGTTTTATTACTACCCCTATCTCCCATATATCTGAGATAAGAAAATTAGCCTTCCGATTGACTACACCGTATATATCAGTCAATACGTACGATATCTTAGCAAAATTAACTAAACGTATAATATTTAATATCCTTTAATTTAATTCCCAAAATATCTGAAATGAAATTATACTATATACGAATACCACATCAAATCAATATATTAAATTTAGCCTCTTTGGTTAAGATGATTTTGAAGATCATGTGAAGATGATTTTAATATAATTTTTGCTGACGCGAAGTAAAATATAACAATACAACCAGTGAGTCTGTGACCTATAATATAACTTAATAAAATGCCAAATTCGATTGTAATCCCTTCACGATTTTGTCGAGTAATCAATGTTGAATCCTTTCGCAACATTTTTATATGAGCTAAAAATAATTTAAAAGATGCGTGACCCCGGCCCCTAAATGTTTTAATGTACCGCACGAATTAATGCATACACCCTATACATATCTTCAAAATCGCTAAAACTGAAGCAACCCTATACTTCATAAACTGCGAAAATAAGTAAAATCAAATAATAACCACACCCACTTCCTATCTGACGGTTATGTTGAATAAATGCGCCACAAGCATTAAATTTCACAAGAAATATGCTAGGGAAAGCTTTTATTGGAGCAGATATAAAAATTAGACAAGGGACGTGACCTTGAAGTTATCAGAACAAAACTTTGCACAAATAATGCCAGAAAATTGTCGAAATCGGACTATAACTTTTCAAGAACCCAAACACCAAATATGTAGTGTATATGACAGCGTTGTGAGGTCTAGTACTGAAATTCGAGTAGAATATTTTTTGATAAGTTTTTCCCCGGCTGTTGCGAGAGTATAAAATGTACGGTTACACCCACATATAAAGTTTTGCCAACACATGAAGTTATTTCCCCGGTTTTGATCCTTGCAAATTGCAAGATGTTCGGTTACACCCGAACTTAGCCCTTCCTTACTTGTTGAATACACATTTATTTGTTACTTTAATAAAGAATAATTTATTGGCTTCTATACAACTCTTTATTCGTCTTTCAATTATAATTATATCCCCCAAACAATTAAAGCGTCAGTTATTTTTTTTTTAATATTTCCTAAAAATAACGTTTATGACAAAACAACGTTTGGCGGGTCAGCTAGTATATATGTATATACCATATATGGTATAAACCCAATATATATTGATTTTCGACATACTACTTTACTTATACCGTTTATGTCGGTCAATAGATGTGCTATTTTATTCATTTTTAAACCATAATGCGATCCTGTGATTAATGTTTTCCTCATAGGTCTAATATATTAAACTTAGCTCCTTTGATTGAGATTATGTCACATACTATCAGGTCAATACTTCCCTTAGCCGCCAGAATCATTTTATACCGCATCTATTGGTCAATATGTAAGAAATCTTACAGAAGTTCGGAAATAATCTCTATCTAATAACAGTGTATTCGCTTGCCTTAAGTGGATGACATCACGGCGATACTTTCCCTGGTTTGATGTAAAGTTTTCCCTACTCTTGAAAGTGTTTCCCGGCATTTGATCCTTGCTAGTTGCAATAGTGAAATGCTTGGTTACACCCGAACTTAGCGCTTTCATACATTTATTACTATATTTTACTTCGTTTTAGCGATAATTATATAATATTTTGATTTTTCGCGGGCTGTATTTATTCGATTATCGATATTTTGTTTTTGTTATAATCGGACACGTATGTTTATCATTTGCTTGCATTAGGAACCAATTTCGATTAGTAGTTTGTTTTTGACAACAGAAAAGGTTATCACGTTTTTGTGTGCTCTTCGATTGTTGACTTTTGAAAGAAATGAATCAATGAATATGTAATAAATTTTACGTTAAACATCCTGGAGGTGAGACCACGTCAACAAGCGAAGAAAACATAGAAACAGTGAAAAAAATTGTTCTTGAAATCCATCGAATCACTACTAGGGAAGTTGCAGAGGATGTTGGCATATCAATCGGCTCATGCCATACAATTTTCGCGAATGTTTTGGGCACGAAACGTGTGGCAGCGATGTTTGTTCTCCATTACGATAATGCACCAGCTCACACATCAATGTTTATTCGTGAGTTTTTGGCCAAAAACAAAACCGTAATCATGCCTCAACCACCGTATTCATCAGATTTGGCTCCCTGCGACCTTTTCCTATTCCCAAAACTGAAGAAACCAATGAAAGGAAACGGTTCGCCACAATTGATTAGATAAAGTCAGAATCGAAGAAAGAGCTGATGCCCATACCGAAAAGCGCATTTCGGAAGTGCTTCGAGGATTGAAAAAAGCGTTGGCCCAACTGTATTATATCTGAGGGGGATACCGTTGAAGAGGACAAAGTAGATATTGATGAATAAATAAGTACTCTTCAAAAAAATCAAAATTCCCCTATCCTATTCACCTATGTGAAATAAACTCAACCGAAGAGGGTAAATGCAATATATTGGGTTGATGTCGAAAAGGTTTACTAGAGGATCGGAATTCGGAGATATCAAGCTAGAGTGCAATTTCATTCAAGCTCAACGCTAAGCCACATAATTGTCAAGAAAACGTGTGCACTTTTTTTCAATAAAATATCACACATATTGGGCATAAAGTTTGCTAGAACAACGAAAATCATTATATGTAGTATTTAAAGACTGGTAGAGCTGCAAAACTATCGACAGTCGGAACTTTCGATAGTTTAAAAAAATGCTATCGATGGTTTTTCCCATTTCTACTTACTTTGGGCTGGTTTAAATTAAGTGAACTTAGCTTTGTACACTTAACTTTTTTTGGCTCTTTGGATTCAAATATTTAAAAAACAAAATATGAGCAATAACGGATTAATTAATAAAATTGAAAATTCTCTCCGACTGTGTAAAACTAAAATTAATTACCGTGATATTCGTTTACATGCACTATACGCAGACTAGTGACTCTGGGAGTTTGTGTAAGTATTTACATATGTACGAGTATATTGTTCACATAATATGTTGCAATTTCATAATTTTATTCTTCAAATTCAGGAATATTAAATAAAATAAAGGTTTCTTTTAAATTTTAACATTTTCAAGGTATCCTTAAAAACCTAGGCGTTAGAAATTCTGAATTGCGGCTGCATATGTGAATAACTGAGCTTATTTGCCGCCGGCATTTCAGAACATTAGAAATTCTTACCTAATTGTAAATATTACCACAACATTCCCTCTAACGAATCTGTCACCTAATTGAAGTGTTAAAAATATTTAAAGTTTATTATTTGAAACATTTTCTGTACTTACGAATTTGACACCACATGCGTGCAACCAAGCCAAGAATGGAAAGATTATTTTGAGGCTACCATCCCTGCAAGGCACCTATCTGTTGAATCACCGGTAAATTAACCAACAGCGCCGTCAGAAATAGATAGATAGATAGATTAAATAGAGGTATGCACCGCGACCTATGATCTATTGTCCCCTCCCTATGTCACAGCGACTCATCTAACCGCAGCACAGTGATGAACTCCAATATACTGCTAGGTGCTAGTGAGGCGATGTGATCCCTATTCGGAAAAATGGATCCAAGGGCCTTAATTCTGCGCCTGCAGACTGCTACGCAATCTACTAGCAGGTGTTCTGGGGTTTCCGCCTCCATGTCGCAGAACCGGCAATTTGCACATGAGGTCAATTCCATGTTATAGGGATGCTTCTTGAGCCTGCAGTGGCCAGTGTAGAACGCAGCATGTAGCCGGAACTTATTCCTTGGGAGGTTGATTAAATTTTTTTATCTTCTATGGTCGTAGCCCCCACCGATCCCTTCCGCCGTTTTCGAGCCATCGCTGTACTATTTGATAGTACTATTCCTTAGTAGTAGGTCCAGCGTGGAATCTTCCCATTTCGACTTACTGCTAGGGGTAACATTGAACTTCTTAGTGAAGCTTACAATTTTGGTAATGCTGTCCCTTGGGAGAAGAGCTAGTGGCATTTCGTCACTTAGAGCCCTCATCTGTTGGGACGCGATTACCTTCCCTCTGTCAAACCATTTTGCTGTCAATTGAAGCAGAGTCTGTTTGGCTGACTGTTTGATTACTATATGTAGCGGTGTGAGTTCTAGCAATACTCCCAGTTCTGCAATCGGACACGTCGCTGCAGATTCGATAGTTGAAGTCCTACCGAAGTCTGCGATGCTTCAAAACCCAAGCCACCGCTCCATATGTGATGATCGGTCTCACAATCATGGTGTACAACCATCTGATAATACTTGGTTACAGCCCCAGGATTTCCCAGCAAATCGATTGCACACCATGAGCATAGAAAAATACATGTGCAAAATTTCAGTTCGATATCTCAAAATTGGGTATTTCTGGTCACCATCTTTTCCTCATACTGTGTGAAAATAAAAAAAATCAATATAAAGGTTTTCTTGAAAATTACTAGCTGTGTCATCAATGCATCAAAAACATCAAATTGCTTCTTCTTACGACAATGTAAAAATGGGTTAAATCAGATAATAACCACACCCACTCCCCATATAACGGTTATGTTGAAAGCCACTTAAAGTGCGATAACTCAATGAATAAAAGCGCCAGAAGCATTAAATTTCACAACCCTGATGGTAAGGAAATACTTCATAGGAGTAGTTGTAAAAATTGGACAATGGGTGTGGCACCGAGCACCTTTAGGGGAAATTTTATGTCTCAGGAACTATTTGACTGATTTAAACCAAACATTTCTAAGACATACTGTGAAAATGGGCAAAATCGGGTGACAACCACGCCTACTTCACGTATAACGAATTTTTAAATTCCATCTGATTCCTTCACTCTACAGTATAAGTAACAAATATCAATGAAGTTAACAGAGTAAAACTTTGCACAGATAGTGCCTTCAAGTTATTTCATCTTCTGTACAAAAATTGTCGAAATCAAGCTATAACTTGTGCTAAAAATGGGTAAAATCGGGTTAACATTTCCCTTAGTCCCCAGGCATCTATCGGTCAATATGAAAGAAATCTTACAGTTACAAGAGAAATTTAGAAATAATCTCTTTCTAGTAACAGTGTGTCCGCTTGCCTAATGGATGAAATGGATAAAATCACGACGATACTTTCAGTGGTTTGATGTAAAGTTTTGTCAACTCCTGAAGGTGTTTCCCGGCTTTGATCTTTGCAAGTTGCAAGAGAATGAAAAGTTCGGTTACACGCGAACTTAGCGCATCCTACTTGTTATTACTATATTTTACTTCGTGTCAGCGATAATTATATTAAAATTACTCTCAAATGAGATGTATGGGAAACAAGCTCAACCGAAGAGGCTAAATTGAATACATTGGGCTCATAAGGAAACATCCACTAGAGGATCGGAATTGAATATATTAGAAATAAGAGAATTAGACCAAAGTTTTAAAATACATACAAGAATTTCAAACATATTTTTATTCAGAAAACAATTATTTGGGTGTCTTAGGGAATAAGGAATCGCATGTTATTACAGGTAAATTGAACAATATACAAAATAAAATTACAGACTTATTCAATGCAGATTTTAAAAATGTAAGCAACAATCTCTTAATATGTGAATGCCAATATACCTATGTACGTAATATGGTAATATGATATGTATTTGTTCCTTAAGTATATATTTTTATAACAATGACCTCTTTATATTTAAGGGCATTGTCTTGTTTTTGTTCCTTATAGTTTTCCTTTTAAACTTAAGAATATTATGTAAATATCATAACTAACAATTGAATAAAATTTTAAAGTGCACATATGAATTTTTTAATTGGTTAGGTCGTGAAATTAAGCGGGATTCCTGTAATTGAACGAATTGTTCAATTAAACGTGTATCGTTGGTACAGTTTTTAACGGATAGTGAAATTATCCGGGAAATACTATGCCAACTTTCTTATGGTGCCAAGAAATATGTGTGCCAATTTTAATTAAGATAACTCAATATAAACTCACGTTACAGCTTGCACAAGCCGTCCCGACGAACAGATAGTCACCCGGATTTCAACTTATCTCTTATTCTTGAGCAGTTATGTATATATTGTAATACTCTATATTATATCTAACTCGATTAGTTTGAGGTGATATAAAGAACCGTTAGGTAAACTAAGCTGTTATACTCTGTAACAGCATGTTGCAAGAGTTTAAAAATGGGTTGAGTCGGGTTAATACTTCTCATTGTACCAATATACTTAATTATAAGATTTTCGAACTTTTTGCTGACTTTATGCCGCATATATCGGACAATATGTGATATCTTAATACATCTTAATAAAATTGAGTGTACGTGTTCTTCTAATAACAGTGCAACTTAGTGTCTAAAATGGATTAAATCGAGTGAAAACTTCCTCTAGCTAATATCAGGATTCTGCAATATATAGCTAACATCAGGATTTTCAAACATCTGGATGACTTTTCTCTTTTTATATGTGAAGTAACTTAATGAAACTCGCATTTTTTTTGTGAGTAATATATAGTAGTGCCAAAAATAAATAAAATCGTTTTATTACTACCCCTATCTCCCATATATCTGAGATAAGAAAATTAGCCTTCCGATTGACTACACCGTATATATCAGTCAATACGTACGATATCTTAGCAAAATTAACTAAACGTATAATATTTAATATCCTTTAATTTAATTCCCAAAATATCTGAAATGAAATTATACTATATACGAATACCACATCAAATCAATATATTAAATTTAGCCTCTTTGGTTAAGATGATTTTGAAAATCATGTGAAGATGATTTTAATATAATTTTTGCTGACGCGAAGTAAAATATAACAATACAACCAGTGAGTCTGTGACCTATAATATAACTTAATAAAATGCCAAATTCGATTGTAATCCCTTCACGATTTTGTCGAGTAATCAATGTTGAATCCTTTCGCAACATTTTTATATGAGCTAAAAATAATTTAAAATATGCGTGACCCCGGCCCCTAAATGTTTTAATATACCGCACGAATTAATGCATACACCCTATACATATCTTCAAAATCGCTAAAACTGAAGCAACCCTATACTTCATAAACTGCGAAAATAAGTAAAATCAGATAATAACCACGCCCACTTCCTATCTGACGGTTATGTTGAATAAATGCGCCACAAGCATTAAATTTCACAAGAAATATGCTAGGGAAAGCTTTTATTGGAGCAGATATAAAAATTAGACAAGGGACGTGACCTTGAAGTTATCAGAACAAAACTTTGCACAAATAATGCCAGAAAATTGTCGAAATCGGACTATAACTTTTCAAGAACCCAAACACCAAATATGTAGTGTATATGGCAGCGTTGTGAGGTCTAGTACTGAAATTCGAGTAGAATATTTTTTGATAAGTTTTTCCCCGGCTGTTGCGAGAGTATAAAATGTACGGTTACACCCACATATAAAGTTTTGCCAACACATGAAGTTATTTCCCCGGTTTGATCCTTGCAAATTGCAAGATGTTCGGTTACACCCGAACTTAGCACTTCCTTACTTGTTGAATACACATTTATTTGTTACTTTAATAAAGAATAATTTATTGGCTTCTATACAACTCTTTATTCGTCTTTCAATTATAATTATATCCCCCAAACAATTAAAGCGTCAGTTATTTTTTTTTTAATATTTCCTAAAAATAACGTTTATGACAAAACAACGTTTGGCGGGTCAGCTAGTATATATGTATATACCATATATGGTATAAACCCAATATATATTGATTTTCGACATACTACTTTACTTATACCGTTTATGTCGGTCAATAGATGTGCTATTTTATTCATTTTTAAACCATAATGCGATCCTGGGATTAATGTTTTCCTCATAGGTCTAATATATTAAACTTAGCTCCTTTGATTGAGATTATGTCACATACTATCAGGTCAATACTTCCCTTAGCCGCCAGAATCATTTTATACCGCATCTATTGGTCAATATGTAAGAAATCTTACAGAAATTCGGAAATAATCTCTATCTAATAACAGTGTATTCGCTTGCCTTAAGTGGATGACATCACGGCGATACTTTCCCTGGTTTGATGTAAAGTTTTCCCTACTCTTGAAAGTGTTTCCCGGCATTTGATCCTTGCTAGTTGCAATAGTGAAATGCTTGGTTACACCCGAACTTAGCGCTTTCATACATTTATTACTATATTTTACTTCGTTTTAGCGATAATTATATAATATTTTGATTTTTCGCGGGCTGTATTTATTCGATTATCGATATTTTGTTTTTGTTATAATCGGACACGTATGTTTATCATTTGCTTGCATTAGGAACCAATTTCGATTAGTAGTTTGTTTTTGACAACAGAAAAGGTTATCACGTTTTTGTGTGCTCTTCGATTGTTGACTTTTGAAAGAAATGGATCAAAGAATATGTAATAAATTTTACGTTAAAAATGAAATAAAGTGCTCCAAGCCACATGAAATGTATACTGTGGCATTCGGGGAGTCCACTTGTGTTTATAATTGGTACAAGCGGTTTACAGAAGGCCGAGAAGATGTTGATGACGATGAACATCCTGGAGGTGAGACCACGTCAACAAGCGAAGAAAACATAGAAACAGTGAAAAAAATTGTTCTTGAAATTCATCGAATCACTACTAGGGAAGTTGCAGAGGATGTTGGCATATCAATCGGCTCATGCCATACAATTTTCGCGAATGTTTTGGACACGAAACGTGTGGCAGCGATGTTTGTTCTCCATTACGATAATGCACCAGCTCACACATCAATGTTTATTCGTGAGTTTTTGGCCAAAAACAAAACCGTAATCATGCCTCAACCACCGTATTCATCAGATTTGGCTCCCTGCGACCTTTTCCTATTCCCAAAACTGAAGAAACCAATGAAAGGAAACGGTTCGCCACAATTGATTAGATAAAGTCAGAATCGAAGAAAGAGCTGATGCCCATACCGAAAAGCGCATTTCGGAAGTGCTTCGAGGATTGAAAAAAGCGTTGGCCCAACTGTATTATATCTGAGGGGGATACCGTTGAAGAGGACAAAGTAGATATTGATGAATAAATAAGTATTCTTCAAAAAAAATCAAAATTCCCCTATCCTATTCACCTATGTGAAATAAACTCAACCGAAGAGGGTAAATGCAATATATTGGGTTGATGTCGAAAAGGTTTACTAGAGGATCGGAATTCGGAGATATCAAGCTAGAGTGCAATTTCATTCAAGCTCAACGCTAAGCCACATAATTGTCAAGAAAACGTGTGCACTTTTTTTCAATAAAATATCACACATATTGGGCATAAAGTTTGCTAGAACAACGAAAATCATTATATGTAGTATTTAAAGACTGGTAGAGCTGCAAAACTATCGATAGTCGGAACTTTCGATAGTTTAAAAAAATGCTATCGATGGTTTTTCCCATTTCTACTTACTTTGGGCTGGTTTAAATTAAGTGAACTTAGCTTTGTACACTTAACTTTTTTTGGCTCTTTGGATTTAAATATTTAAAAAACAAAATATGAGCAATAACGGAAAACACAAAAAGATTAATTAATAAAATTGAAAATTCTCTCCGACTGTGTAAAACTAAAATTAATTAACGTGATATTCGTTTACATGCACTATACGCAGACTAGTGACTCTGGGAGTTTGTGTAAGTATTTACATATGTACGAGTATATTGTTCACATAATATGTTGCAATTTCATAATTTTATTCTTCAAATTCAGGAATATTAAATAAAATAAAGGTTTCTTTTAAATTTTTACATTTTCAAGGTATCCTTAAAAACTTAGGCGTTAGAAATTCTGAATTGCGGCTGCATATGTGAATAACTGAGCTTATTTGCCGCCGGCATTTCAGAACATTAGAAATTCTTACCTAATTGTAAATATTACCACAACATTCCCTCTAACGAATCTGTCACCTAATTGAAGTGTTAAAAATATTTAAAGTTTATTATTTGAAACATTTTCTGTACTTACGAATTTGACACCACATGCGTGCAACCAAGCCAAGAATGGAAAGATTATTTTGAGGATACCATCCCTGCAAGGCACCTATCTGTTGAATCACCGGTAAATTAACCAACAGCGCCGTCAGAAATAGATAGATAGATAGATTAAATAGAGGTATGCACCGCGACCTATGATCTATTGTCCCCTCCCTATGTCACAGCGACTCATCTAACCGCAGCACAGTGATGAACTCCAATATACTGCTAGGCGCTAGTGAGGCGATGTGATCCCTATTCGGAAAAATGGATCCAAGGGCCTTAATTCTGCGCCTGCAGACTGCTACGCAATCTACTAGCAGGTGTTCTGGGGTTTCCGCCTCCATGTCGCAGAACCGGCAATTTGCACATGAGGTCAATTCCAATTTATAGGGATGCTTCTTGAGCCTGCAGTGGCCAGTGTAGAACGCAGCATGTAGCCGGAACTTATTTCTTGGGAGGTTGATTAAATTTTTTTATCTTCTATGGTCGTAGCCCCCACCGATCCCTTCCGCCGTTTTCGAGCCATCGCTGTACTATTTGATAGTACTATTCCTTAGTAGTAGGTCCAGCGTGGAATCTTCCCATTTCGACTTACTGCTAGGGGTAACATTGAACTTCTTAGTGAAGCTTACAATTTTGGTAATGCTGTCCCTTGGGAGAAGAGCTAGTGGCATTTCGTCACTTAGAGCCCTCATCTGTTGGGACGCGATTACCTTCCCTCTGTCAAACCATTTTGCTGTCAATTGAAGCAGAGTCTGTTTGGCTGACTGTTTGATTACTATATGTAGCGGTGTGAGTGATACTCCCAGTTCTGCAATCGGACACGTCGCTGCAGATTCGATAGTTGAAGTCCTACCGAAGTCTGCGATGCTTCAAAACCCAAGCCACCGCTCCATATGTGATGATCGGTCTCACAATCATGGTGTACAACCATCTGATAATACTTGGTCACAGCCCCAGGATTTCCCAGCAAATCGATTGCACACCATGAGCATAGAAAAATACATGTGCAAAATTTCAGTTCGATATCTCAAAATTGGGTATTTCTGGTCACCACCTTTTCCTCATACTGTGTGAAAATAAAAAAAAATCAATATAAAGGTTTTCTTGAAAATTACTAGCTGTGTCATCAATGCATAAAAAACATCAAATTGCTTCTTCTTACGACAATGTAAAAATGGGTTAAATCAGATAATAACCACACCCACTCCCCATATATCGGTTATGTTGAAAGCCACTTAAAGTGCGATAACTCAATGAATAAAAGCGCCAGAAGCATTAAATTTCACAACCCTGATGGTAAGGAAATACTTCATAGGAGTAGTTGTAAAAATTGGACAATGGGTGTGGCACCGAGCACCTTTAGGGGAAATTTTATGTCTCAGGAACTATTTGACTGATTTAAACCAAACATTTCTAAGACGTACTGTGAAAATGGGCAAAATCGGGTGACAACCACGCCTACTTCACGTATAACGAATTTTTAAATTCCATCTGATTCCTTCACTCTACAGTATAAGTAACAAATATCAATGAAGTTAACAGAGTAAAACTTTGCACAGATAGTGCCTTCAAGTTATTTCATCTTCTGTACAAAAATTGTCGAAATCAAGTTATAACTTGTGCTAAAAATGGGTAAAATCGGGTTAACATTTCCCTTAGTCCCCAGGCTCATTTTACACCGCATCTATCGGTCAATATGAAAGAAATCTTACAGTTACAAGAGAAATTTAGAAATGCCTAATGGATGAAATGGATGAAATCACGACGATACTTTCAGTGGTTTGATGTAAAGTTTTGTCAACTCCTGAAGGTGTTTCCCGGCTTTGATCTTTGCAAGTTGCAAGAGAATGAAAAGTTCGGTTACACGCGAACTTAGCGCATCCTACTTGTTATTACTATATTTTACTTCGTGTCAGCGATAATTATATTAAAATTACTCTCAAATGAGATGTATGGGAAACAAGCTCAACCGAAGAGGCAAAATTGAATACATTGGGCTCATAAGGAAACATCCACTAGAGGATCGGAATTGAATATATTAGAAATAAGAGAATTAGACCAAAGTTTTAAAATACATACAAGAATTTCAAACATATTTTTATTCAGAAAACAATTATTTGGGTGACTTAGGGAATAAGGAATCGCATGTTATTACAGGTAAATTGAACAATATACAAAATAAAATTACAGACTTCTTCAATGCAGATTTTAAAAATGTAAGCAACAATCTCTTAATATGTGAATGCCAATATTACTATGTACGTAATATGGTAATATGATATGTTTTTGTTCCTTAAGTATATATTTTTATAACAATGACCTCTTTATATTTAAGGGCATTGTCTTGTTTTTGTTCCTTATAGTTTTCCGTTTAAACTTAAGAATATTATGTAAATATCATAACTAATAATTGAATAAAATTTTAAAGTGCACATATGAATTTTTTAATTGGTTAGGTCGTCCAATTAAGCGGGATTCCTGTAATTGAACGAATTGTTCAATTAAACGTGTATCGTTGGTACAGTTTTTAACGGATAGTGAAATTATCCGGGAAATACTATGCCAACTTTCTTATGGTGCCAAGAAATATGTGTGCCAATTTTAATTAAGATAACTCAATATAAACTCACGTTACAGCTTGCACAAGCCGTCCCGACGAACAGATAGTCACCCGGATTTCAACTTATCTCTTATTCTTGAGCAGTTATGTATATATTGTAATACTCTATATTATATCTAACTCGATTAGTTTGAGGTGATATAAAGAACCGTTAGGTAAACAAAACTGTTATACTCTGTAACAGCATGTTGCAAGGGTTTAAAAATGGGTTGAGTCGGGTTAATACTTCTCATTGTACCAATATACTTAATGATAAGATTTTCGAACTTTTTGCTGACTTTATGCCGCATATATCGGACAATATGTGATATCTTAATACATCTTAATAAAATTGAGTGTACGTGTTCTTCTAATAACAGTGCAACTTAGTGTCTAAAATGGATTAAATCGAGTGAAAACTTCCTCTAGCTAATATCAGGATTCTGCAATATATAGCTAACATCAGGATTTTCAAACATCTGGATGACTTTTCTCTTTTTATATGTGAAGTAACTTAATGAAACTCGCATTTTTTTTGTGAGTAATATATAGTAGTGCCAAAAATAAATAAAATCGTTTTATTACTACCCCTATCTCCCATATATCTGAGATAAGAAAATTAGCCTTCCGATTGACTACACCGTATATATCAGCCAATACGTACGATATCTTAGCAAAATTAACTAAACGTATAATATTTAATATCCTTTAATTTAATTCCCAAAATATCTGAAATGAAATTATACTATATACGAATACCACATCAAATCAATATATTAAATTTAGCCTCTTTGGTTAAGATGATTTTGAAGATCATGTGAAGATGATTTTAATATAATTTTTGCTGACGCGAAGTAAAATATAACAATACAACCAGTGAGTCTGTGACCTATAATATAACTTAATAAAATGCCAAATTCGATTGTAATCCCTTCACGATTTTGTCGAGTAATCAATGTTGAATCCTTTCGCAACATTTTTATATGAGCTAAAAATAATTTAAAATATGCGTGACCCCGGCCCCTAAATGTTTTAATATACCGCACGAATTAATGCATACACCCTATACATATCTTCAAAATCGCTAAAACTGAAGCAACCCTATACTTCATAAACTGCGAAAATAAGTAAAATCAGATAATAACCACGCCCACTTCCTATCTGACGGTTATGTTGAATAAATGCGCCACAAGCATTAAATTTCACAAGAAATATGCTAGGGAAAGCTTTTATTGGAGCAGATATAAAAATTAGACAAGGGACGTGACCTTGAAGTTATCAGAACAAAACTTTGCACAAATAATGCCAGAAAATTGTCGAAATCGGACTATAACTTTTCAAGAACCCAAACACCAAATATGTAGTGTATATGGCAGCGTTGTGAGGTCTAGTACTGAAATTCGAGTAGAATATTTTTTGATAAGTTTTTCCCCGGCTGTTGCGAGAGTATAAAATGTACGGTTACACCCACATATAAAGTTTTGCCAACACATGAAGTTATTTCCCCGGTTTGATCCTTGCAAATTGCAAGATGTTCGGTTACACCCGAACTTAGCACTTCCTTACTTGTTGAATACACATTTATTTGTTACTTTAATAAAGAATAATTTATTGGCTTCTATACAACTCTTTATTCGTCTTTCAATTATAATTATATCCCCCAAACAATTAAAGCGTCAGTTATTTTTTTTTTAATATTTCCTAAAAATAACGTTTATGACAAAACAACGTTTGGCGGGTCAGCTAGTATATATGTATATACCATATATGGTATAAACCCAATATATATTGATTTTCGACATACTACTTTACTTATACCGTTTATGTCGGTCAATAGATGTGCTATTTTATTCATTTTTAAACCATAATGCGATCCTGGGATTAATGTTTTCCTCATAGGTCTAATATATTAAACTTAGCTCCTTTGATTGAGATTATGTCACATACTATCAGGTCAATACTTCCCTTAGCCGCCAGAATCATTTTATACCGCATCTATTGGTCAATATGTAAGAAATCTTACAGAAATTCGGAAATAATCTCTATCTAATAACAGTGTATTCGCTTGCCTTAAGTGGATGACATCACGGCGATACTTTCCCTGGTTTGATGTAAAGTTTTCCCTACTCTTGAAAGTGTTTCCCGGCATTTGATCCTTGCTAGTTGCAATAGTGAAATGCTTGGTTACACCCGAACTTAGCGCTTTCATACATTTATTACTATATTTTACTTCGTTTTAGCGATAATTATATAATATTTTGATTTTTCGCGGGCTGTATTTATTCGATTATCGATATTTTGTTTTTGTTATAATCGGACACGTATGTTTATCATTTGCTTGCATTAGGAACCAATTTCGATTAGTAGTTTGTTTTTGACAACAGAAAAGGTTATCACGTTTTTGTGTGCTCTTCGATTGTTGACTTTTGAAAGAAATGGATCAAAGAATATGTAATAAATTTTACGTTAAAAATGAAATAAAGTGCTCCAAGCCACATGAAATGTATACTGTGGCATTCGGGGAGTCCACTTGTGTTTATAATTGGTACAAGCGGTTTACAGAAGGCCGAGAAGATGTTGATGACGATGAACATCCTGGAGGTGAGACCACGTCAACAAGCGAAGAAAACATAGAAACAGTGAAAAAAATTGTTCTTGAAATTCATCGAATCACTACTAGGGAAGTTGCAGAGGATGTTGGCATATCAATCGGCTCATGCCATACAATTTTCGCGAATGTTTTGGACACGAAACGTGTGGCAGCGATGTTTGTTCTCCATTACGATAATGCACCAGCTCACACATCAATGTTTATTCGTGAGTTTTTGGCCAAAAACAAAACCGTAATCATGCCTCAACCACCGTATTCATCAGATTTGGCTCCCTGCGACCTTTTCCTATTCCCAAAACTGAAGAAACCAATGAAAGGAAACGGTTCGCCACAATTGATTAGATAAAGTCAGAATCGAAGAAAGAGCTGATGCCCATACCGAAAAGCGCATTTCGGAAGTGCTTCGAGGATTGAAAAAAGCGTTGGCCCAACTGTATTATATCTGAGGGGGATACCGTTGAAGAGGACAAAGTAGATATTGATGAATAAATAAGTATTCTTCAAAAAAATCAAAATTCCCCTATCCTATTCACCTATGTGAAATAAACTCAACCGAAGAGGGTAAATGCAATATATTGGGTTGATGTCGAAAAGGTTTACTAGAGGATCGGAATTCGGAGATATCAAGCTAGAGTGCAATTTCATTCAAGCTCAACGCTAAGCCACATAATTGTCAAGAAAACGTGTGCACTTTTTTTCAATAAAATATCACACATATTGGGCATAAAGTTTGCTAGAACAACGAAAATCATTATATGTAGTATTTAAAGACTGGTAGAGCTGCAAAACTATCGATAGTCGGAACTTTCGATAGTTTAAAAAAATGCTATCGATGGTTTTTCCCATTTCTACTTACTTTGGGCTGGTTTAAATTAAGTGAACTTAGCTTTGTACACTTAACTTTTTTTGGCTCTTTGGATTTAAATATTTAAAAAACAAAATATGAGCAATAACGGAAAACACAAAAAGATTAATTAATAAAATTGAAAATTCTCTCCGACTGTGTAAAACTAAAATTAATTAACGTGATATTCGTTTACATGCACTATACGCAGACTAGTGACTCTGGGAGTTTGTGTAAGTATTTACATATGTACGAGTATATTGTTCACATAATATGTTGCAATTTCATAATTTTATTCTTCAAATTCAGGAATATTAAATAAAATAAAGGTTTCTTTTAAATTTTTACATTTTCAAGGTATCCTTAAAAACTTAGGCGTTAGAAATTCTGAATTGCGGCTGCATATGTGAATAACTGAGCTTATTTGCCGCCGGCATTTCAGAACATTAGAAATTCTTACCTAATTGTAAATATTACCACAACATTCCCTCTAACGAATCTGTCACCTAATTGAAGTGTTAAAAATATTTAAAGTTTATTATTTGAAACATTTTCTGTACTTACGAATTTGACACCACATGCGTGCAACCAAGCCAAGAATGGAAAGATTATTTTGAGGATACCATCCCTGCAAGGCACCTATCTGTTGAATCACCGGTAAATTAACCAACAGCGCCGTCAGAAATAGATAGATAGATAGATTAAATAGAGGTATGCACCGCGACCTATGATCTATTGTCCCCTCCCTATGTCACAGCGACTCATCTAACCGCAGCACAGTGATGAACTCCAATATACTGCTAGGCGCTAGTGAGGCGATGTGATCCCTATTCGGAAAAATGGATCCAAGGGCCTTAATTCTGCGCCTGCAGACTGCTACGCAATCTACTAGCAGGTGTTCTGGGGTTTCCGCCTCCATGTCGCAGAACCGGCAATTTGCACATGAGGTCAATTCCATGTTATAGGGATGCTTCTTGAGCCTGCAGTGGCCAGTGTAGAACGCAGCATGTAGCCGGAACTTATTTCTTGGGAGGTTGATTAAATTTTTTTATCTTCTATGGTCGTAGCCCCCACCGATCCCTTCCGCCGTTTTCGAGCCATCGCTGTACTATTTGATAGTACTATTCCTTAGTAGTAGGTCCAGCGTGGAATCTTCCCATTTCGACTTACTGCTAGGGGTAACATTGAACTTCTTAGTGAAGCTTACAATTTTGGTAATGCTGTCCCTTGGGAGAAGAGCTAGTGGCATTTCGTCACTTAGAGCCCTCATCTGTTGGGACGCGATTACCTTCCCTCTGTCAAACCATTTTGCTGTCAATTGAAGCAGAGTCTGTTTGGCTGACTGTTTGATTACTATATGTAGCGGTGTGAGTGATACTCCCAGTTCTGCAATCGGACACGTCGCTGCAGATTCGATAGTTGAAGTCCTACCGAAGTCTGCGATGCTTCAAAACCCAAGCCACCGCTCCATATGTGATGATCGGTCTCACAATCATGGTGTACAACCATCTGATAATACTTGGTCACAGCCCCAGGATTTCCCAGCAAATCGATTGCACACCATGAGCATAGAAAAATACATGTGCAAAATTTCAGTTCGATATCTCAAAATTGGGTATTTCTGGTCACCACCTTTTCCTCATACTGTGTGAAAATAAAAAAAAATCAATATAAAGGTTTTCTTGAAAATTACTAGCTGTGTCATCAATGCATAAAAAACATCAAATTGCTTCTTCTTACGACAATGTAAAAATGGGTTAAATCAGATAATAACCACACCCACTCCCCATATATCGGTTATGTTGAAAGCCACTTAAAGTGCGATAACTCAATGAATAAAAGCGCCAGAAGCATTAAATTTCACAACCCTGATGGTAAGGAAATACTTCATAGGAGTAGTTGTAAAAATTGGACAATGGGTGTGGCACCGAGCACCTTTAGGGGAAATTTTATGTCTCAGGAACTATTTGACTGATTTAAACCAAACATTTCTAAGACGTACTGTGAAAATGGGCAAAATCGGGTGACAACCACGCCTACTTCACGTATAACGAATTTTTAAATTCCATCTGATTCCTTCACTCTACAGTATAAGTAACAAATATCAATGAAGTTAACAGAGTAAAACTTTGCACAGATAGTGCCTTCAAGTTATTTCATCTTCTGTACAAAAATTGTCGAAATCAAGTTATAACTTGTGCTAAAAATGGGTAAAATCGGGTTAACATTTCCCTTAGTCCCCAGGCTCATTTTACACCGCATCTATCGGTCAATATGAAAGAAATCTTACAGTTACAAGAGAAATTTAGAAATGCCTAATGGATGAAATGGATGAAATCACGACGATACTTTCAGTGGTTTGATGTAAAGTTTTGTCAACTCCTGAAGGTGTTTCCCGGCTTTGATCTTTGCAAGTTGCAAGAGAATGAAAAGTTCGGTTACACGCGAACTTAGCGCATCCTACTTGTTATTACTATATTTTACTTCGTGTCAGCGATAATTATATTAAAATTACTCTCAAATGAGATGTATGGGAAACAAGCTCAACCGAAGAGGCAAAATTGAATACATTGGGCTCATAAGGAAACATCCACTAGAGGATCGGAATTGAATATATTAGAAATAAGAGAATTAGACCAAAGTTTTAAAATACATACAAGAATTTCAAACATATTTTTATTCAGAAAACAATTATTTGGGTGACTTAGGGAATAAGGAATCGCATGTTATTACAGGTAAATTGAACAATATACAAAATAAAATTACAGACTTATTCAATGCAGATTTTAAAAATGTAAGCAACAATCTCTTAATATGTGAATGCCAATATACCTATGTACGTAATATGGTAATATGATATGTTTTTGTTCCTTAAGTATATATTTTTATAACAATGACCTCTTTATATTTAAGGGCATTGTCTTGTTTTTGTTCCTTATAGTTTTCCTTTTAAACTTAAGAATATTATGTAAATATCATAACTAATAATTGAATAAAATTTTAAAGTGCACATATGAATTTTTTAATTGGTTAGGTCGTCCAATTAAGCGGGATTCCTGTAATTGAACGAATTGTTCAATTAAACGTGTATCGTTGGTACAGTTTTTAACGGATAGTGAAATTATCCGGGAAATACTATGCCAACTTTCTTATGGTGCCAAGAAATATGTGTGCCAATTTTAATTAAGATAACTCAATATAAACTCACGTTACAGCTTGCACAAGCCGTCCCGACGAACAGATAGTCACCCGGATTTCAACTTATCTCTTATTCTTGAGCAGTTATGTATATATTGTAATACTCTATATTATATCTAACTCGATTAGTTTGAGGTGATATAAAGAACCGTTAGGTAAACTAAGCTGTTATACTCTGTAACAGCATGTTGCAAGAGTTTAAAAATGGGTTGAGTCGGGTTAATACTTCTCATTGTACCAATATACTTAATTATAAGATTTTCGAACTTTTTGCTGACTTTATGCCGCATATATCGGACAATATGTGATATCTTAATACATCTTAATAAAATTGAGTGTACGTGTTCTTCTAATAACAGTGCAACTTAGTGTCTAAAATGGATTAAATCGAGTGAAAACTTCCTCTAGCTAATATCAGGATTCTGCAATATATAGCTAACATCAGGATTTTCAAACATCTGGATGACTTTTCTCTTTTTATATGTGAAGTAACTTAATGAAACTCGCATTTTTTTTTGTGAGTAATATATAGTAGTGCCAAAAATAAATAAAATCGTTTTATTACTACCCCTATCTCCCATATATCTGAGATAAGAAAATTAGCCTTCCGATTGACTACACCGTATATATCAGTCAATACGTACGATATCTTAGCAAAATTAACTAAACGTATAATATTTAATATCCTTTAATTTAATTCCCAAAATATCTGAAATGAAATTATACTATATACGAATACCACATCAAATCAATATATTAAATTTAGCCTCTTTGGTTAAGATGATTTTGAAAATCATGTGAAGATGATTTTAATATAATTTTTGCTGACGCGAAGTAAAATATAACAATACAACCAGTGAGTCTGTGACCTATAATATAACTTAATAAAATGCCAAATTCGATTGTAATCCCTTCACGATTTTGTCGAGTAATCAATGTTGAATCCTTTCGCAACATTTTTATATGAGCTAAAAATAATTTAAAAGATGCGTGACCCCGGCCCCTAAATGTTTTAATATACCGCACGAATTAATGCATACACCCTATACATATCTTCAAAATCGCTAAAACTGAAGCAACCCTATACTTCATAAACTGTGAAAATAAGTAAAAACAGATAATAACCACGCCCACTTCCTATCTGACGGTTATGTTGAATTAATGCGCCACAAGCATTAAATTTCACAAGAAATATGCTAGGGAAAGCTTTTATTGGAGCAGATATAAAAATTAGACAAGGGACGTGACCTTGAAGTTATCAGAACAAAACTTTGCACAAATAATGCCAGAAAATTGTCGAAATCGGACTATAACTTTTCAAGAACCCAAACACCAAATATGTAGTGTATATGGCAGCGTTGTGAGGTCTAGTACTGAAATTCGAGTAGAATATTTTTTGATAAGTTTTTCCCCGGCTGTTGCGAGAGTATAAAATGTACGGTTACACCCACATATAAAGTTTTGCCAACACCTGAAGTTATTTCCCCGGTTTTGATCCTTGCAAATTGCAAGATGTTCGGTTACACCCGAACTTAGCCCTTCCTTACTTGTTGAATACACATTTATTTGTTACTTTAATAAAGAATAATTTATTGGCTTCTATACAACTCTTTATTCGTCTTTCAATTATAATTATATCCCCCAAACAATTAAAGCGTCAGTTATTTTTTTTTAATATTTCCTAAAAATAACGTTTATGACAAAACAACGTTTGGCGGGTCAGCTAGTATATATGTATATACCATATATGGTATAAACCCAATATATATTGATTTTCGACATACTGCTTTACTTATACCGTTTATGTCGGTCAATAGATGTGCTATTTTATTCATTTTTAAACCATAATGCGATCCTGTGATTAATGGTTTCCTCATAGGTCTAATATATTAAATTTAGCTCCTTTGATTGAGATTATGTCACATACTATCAGGTCAATACTTCCCTTAGCCGCCAGAATCATTTTATACCGCATCTATTGGTCAATATGTAAGAAATCTTACAGAAATTCGGAAATAATCTCTATCTAATAACAGTGTATTCGCTTGCCTTAAGTGGATGACATCACGGCGATACTTTTCCTGGTTTGATGTAAAGTTTTCCCTACTCTTGAAAGTGTTTCCCGGGATTTGATCCTTGCAAGTTGCAATAGTGAAATGCTTGGTTACACCCGAACTTAGCGCTTTCATACATTTATTACTATATTTTACTTCGTTTTAGCGATAATTATATAATATTTTGATTTTTCGCGGGCTGTATTTATTCGATTATCGATATTTTGTTTTTGTTATAATCGGACACGTATGTTTATCATTTGCTTGCATTAGGAACCAATTTCGATTAGTAGTTTGTTTTTGACAACAGAAAAGGTTATCACGTTTTTGTGTGCTCTTCGATTGTTGACTTTTGAAAGAAATGGATCAAAGAATATGTAATAAATTTTACGTTAAACATCCTGGAGGTGAGACCACGTCAACAAGCGAAGAAAACATAGAAACAGTGAAAAAAATTGTTCTTGAAATCCATCGAATCAATACTAGGGAAGTTGCAGAGGATGTTGGCATATCAATTACGATAATGCACCAGCTCACACATCAATGTTCATTCGTGAGTTTTTGGCCAAAAACAAAACCGTAATCATGCCTCAACCACCGTATTCATCAGACTTGGCTCCCTGCGACCTTTTCCTATTCCCAAAACTGAAGAAACCAATGAAAGGAAACGGTTCGCCACAATTGATTAGATAAAGTCAGAATCGAAGAAAGAGCTGATGCCCATACCGAAAAGCCCATTTCAGAAGTGCTTCGAGGATTGAAAAAAGCGTTGGCCCAACTGTATTATATCTGAGGGGGATACCGTTGAAGAGGACAAAGTAGATATTGATGAATAAATAAGTACTCTTCAAAAAAATCAAAATTCCCCTATCCTATTCACCTATGTGAAATAAACTCAACCGAAGAGGGTAAATGCAATATATTGGGTTGATGTCGAAAAGGTTTACTAGAGGATCGGAATTCGGAGATATCAAGGTAGAGTGCAATTTCATTCAAGCTCAACGCTAAGCCACATAATTGTCAAGAAAACGTGTGCACTTTTTTTCAATAAAATATCACACATATTGGGCATAAAGTTTGCTAGAACAACGAAAATCATTATATGTAGTATTTAAAGACTGGTAGAGCTGCAAAACTATCGATAGTCGGAACTTTCGATAGTTTAAAAAAATGCTATCGATGGTTTTTCCCATTTCTACTTACTTTGGGCTGGTTTAAATTAAGTGAACTTAGCTTTGTACACTTAACTTTTTTTGGCTCTTTGGATTTAAATATTTAAAAAACAAAATATGAGCAATAACGGAAAACACAAAAAGATTAATTAATAAAATTGAAAATTCTCTCCGACTGTGTAAAACTAAAATTAATTAACGTGATATTCGTTTACATGCACTATACGCAGACTAGTGACTCTGGGAGTTTGTGTAAGTATTTACATATGTACGAGTATATTGTTCACATAATATGTTGCAATTTCATAATTTTATTCTTCAAATTCAGGAATATTAAATAAAATAAAGGTTTCTTTTAAATTTTTACATTTTCAAGGTATCCTTAAAAACTTAGGCGTTAGAAATTCTGAATTGCGGCTGCATATGTGAATAACTGAGCTTATTTGCCGCCGGCATTTCAGAACATTAGAAATTCTTACCTAATTGTAAATATTACCACAACATTCCCTCTAACGAATCTGTCACCTAATTGAAGTGTTAAAAATATTTAAAGTTTATTATTTGAAACATTTTCTGTACTTACGAATTTGACACCACATGCGTGCAACCAAGCCAAGAATGGAAAGATTATTTTGAGGCTACCATCCCTGCAAGGCACCTATCTGTTGAATCACCGGTAAATTAACCAACAGCGCCGTCAGAAATAGATAGATAGATAGATTAAATAGAGGTATGCACCGCGACCTATGATCTATTGTCCCCTCCCTATGTCACAGCGACTCATCTAACCGCAGCACAGTGATGAACTCCAATATACTGCTAGGTGCTAGTGAGGCGATGTGATCCCTATTCGGAAAAATGGATCCAAGGGCCTTAATTCTGCGCCTGCAGACTGCTACGCAATCTACTACCAGGTGTTCTGGGGTTTCCGCCTCCATGTCGCAGAACCGGCAATTTGCACATGAGGTCAATTCCATGTTATAGGGATGCTTCTTGAGCCTGCAGTGGCCAGTGTAGAACGCAGCATGTAGCCGGAACTTATTCCTTGGGAGGTTGATTAAATTTTTTTATCTTCTATGGTCGTAGCCCCCACCGATCCCTTCCGCCGTTTTCGAGCCATCGCTGTACTGTTTGATAGTACTATTCCTTAGTAGTAGGTCCAGCGTGGAATCTTCCCATTTCGACTTACTGCTAGGGGTAACATTGAACTTCTTAGTGAAGCTTACAATTTTGGTAATGCTGTCCCTTGGGAGAAGAGCTAGTGGCATTTCGTCACTTAGAGCCTTCATCTGTTGGGACGCGATTACCTTCCCTCTGTCAAACCATTTTGCTGTCAATTGAAGCAGAGTCTGTTTGGCTGACTGTTTGATTACTATATGTAGCGGTGTGAGTTCTAGCAATACTCCCAGTTCTGCAATCGGACACGTCGCTGCAGATTCGATAGTTGAAGTCCTACCGAAGTCTGCGATGCTTCAAAACCCAAGCCACCGCTCCATATGTGATGATCGGTCTCACAATCATGGTGTACAACCATCTGATAATACTTGGTCACAGCCCCAGGATTTCCCAGTAAATCGATTGCACACCATGAGCATAGAAAAATACATGTGCAAAATTTCAGTTCGATATCTCAAAATTGGGTATTTCTGGTCACCACCTTTTCCTCATACTGTGTGAAAATAAAAAAAATCAATATAAAGGTTTTCTTGAAAATTACTAGCTGTGTCATCAATGCATCAAAAACATCAAATTGCTTCTTCTTACAACAATGTAAAAATGGGTTAAATCAGATAATAACCACACCCACTCCCTATATAACGGTTATGTTGAAAGCCACTTAAAGTGCGATAACTCAATGAATAAAAGCGCCAGAAGCATTAAATTTCACAACCTTGATGGTAAGGAAATACTTCATAGGAGTAGTTGTAAAAATTGGACAATGGGTGTGGCACCGAGCACCTTTAGGGGAAATTTTATGTCTCAGGAACTATTTGACTGATTTAAACCAAACATTTCTAAGACGTACTGTGAAAATGGGCAAAATCGGGTGACAACCACGCCTACTTCACGTATAACGAATTTTTAAATTCCATCTGATTCCTTCACTCTACAGTATAAGTAACAAATATCAATGAAGTTAACAGAGTAAAACTTTGCACAGACAGTGCCTTCAAGTTATTTCATCTTCTGTACAAAAATTGTCGAAATCAAGTTATAACTTGTGCTAAAAATGGGTAAAATCGGGTTAACATTTCCCTTAGTCCCCAGGCATCTATCGGTCAATATAAAAGAAATCTTACAGTTACAAGAGAAATTTAGAAATAATCTCTTTCTAGTAACAGTGTGTCCGCTTGCCTAATGGATAAAATGGATGAAATCACGACGATACTTTCAGTGGTTTGATGTAAAGTTTTGTCAACTCCTGAAGGTGTTTCCCGGCTTTGATCTTTGCAAGTTGCAAGAGAATGAAAAGTTCGGTTACACGCGAACTTAGCGCATCCTACTTGTTATTACTATATTTTACTTCGTGTCAGCGATAATTATATTAAAATTACTCTCAAATGAGATGTATGGGAAACAAGCTCAACCGAAGAGGCTAAATTGAATACATTGGGCTCATAAGGAAACATCCACTAGAGGATCGGAATTGAATATATTAGAAATAAGAGAATTAGACCAAAGTTTTAAAATACATACAAGAATTTCAAACATATTTTTATTCAGAAAACAATTATTTGGGTGAATTAGGGAATAAGGAATCGAATGTTATTACAGGTAAATTGAACAATATACAAAATAAAATTACAGACTTATTCAATGCAGATTTTAAAAATGTAAGCAACAATCTCTTAATATGTGAATGCCAATATTACTATGTACGTAATATGGTAATATGATATGTATTTGTTCCTTAAGTATATATTTTTATAACAATGACCTCTTTATATTTAAGGGCATTGTCTTGTTTTTGTTCCTTATATTTTTCCGTTTAAACTTAAGAATATTATGTAAATATCATAACTAATAATTGAATAAAATTTTAAAGTGCACATATGAATTTTTTAATTGGTTAGGTCGTCCAATTAAGCGGGATTCCTGTAATTGAACGAATTGTTCAATTAAACGTGTACCGTTAGGTAAACTAAACTGTTATACTCTGTAACAGCATGTTGCAAGAGTTTAAAAATGGGTTGAGTCGGGTTAATACTTCTCATTGTACCAATATACTTAATGATAAGATTTTCGAACTTTTTGCTGACTTTATGCGGCATATATCGGACAATATGTGATATCTTAATACATCTTAATAAAATTGAGTGTACGTGTTCTTCTAATAACAGTGCAACTTAGTGTCTAAAATGGATTAAATCGAGTGAAAACTTTCTCTAGCTAATATCAGGATTCTGCAATATATAGCTAACATCAGGATTTTCAAACATCTGGATGACTTTTCTCTTTTTATATGTGAAGTAACTTAATGAAACTCGCATTTTTTTTTGTGAGTAATATATAGTAGTGCCAAAAATAAATAAAATCGTTTTATTACTACCCCTATCTCCCATATATCTGAGATAAGAAAATTAGCCTTCCGATTGACTACACCGTATATATCAGTCAATACGTACGATATCTTAGCAAAATTAACTAAACGTATAATATTTAATATCCTTTAATTTAATTCCCAAAATATCTGAAATGAAATTGTACTATATACGAATACCACATCAAATCAATATATTAAATTTAGCCTCTTTGGTTAAGATGATTTTGAAGATCATGTGAAGATGATTTTAATATAATTTTTGCTGACGCGAAGTAAAATATAACAATACAACCAGTGAGTCTGTGACCTATAATATAACTTAATAAAATGCCAAATTCGATTGTAATCCCTTCACGATTTTGTCGAGTAATCAATGTTGAATCCTTTCGCAACATTTTTATATGAGCTAAAAATAATTTAAAAGATGCGTGACCCCGGCCCCTAAATGTTTTAATATACCGCATGAATTAATGCATACACCCTATACATATCTTCAAAATCGCTAAAACTGAAGCAACCCTATACTTCATAAACTGTGAAAATAAGTAAAAACAGATAATAACCACGCCCACTTCCTATCTGACGGTTATGTTGAATTAATGCGCCACAAGCATTAAATTTCACAAGAAATATGCTAGGGAAAGCTTTTATTGGAGCAGATATAAAAATTAGACAAGGGACGTGACCTTGAAGTTATCAGAACAAAACTTTGCACAAATAATGCCAGAAAATTGTCGAAATCGGACTATAACTTTTCAAGAACCCAAACACCAAATATGTAGTGTATATGGCAGCGTTGTGAGGTCTAGTACTGAAATTCGAGTAGAATATTTTTTGATAAGTTTTTCCCCGGCTGTTGCGAGAGTATAAAATGTACGGTTACACCCACATATAAAGTTTTGCCAACACCTGAAGTTATTTCCCCGGTTTTGATCCTTGCAAATTGCAAGATGTTCGGTTACACCCGAACTTAGCCCTTCCTTACTTGTTGAATACACATTTATTTGTTACTTTAATAAAGAATAATTTATTGGCTTCTATACAACTCTTTATTCGTCTTTCAATTATAATTATATCCCCCAAACAATTAAAGCGTCAGTTATTTTTTTTTAATATTTCCTAAAAATAACGTTTATGACAAAACAACGTTTGGCGGGTCAGCTAGTATATATGTATATACCATATATGGTATAAACCCAATATATATTGATTTTCGACATACTGCTTTACTTATACCGTTTATGTCGGTCAATAGATGTGCTATTTTATTCATTTTTAAACCATAATGCGATCCTGTGATTAATGTTTTCCTCATAGGTCTAATATATTAAATTTAGCTCCTTTGATTGAGATTATGTCACATACTATCAGGTCAATACTTCCCTTAGCCGCCAGAATCATTTTATACCGCATCTATTGGTCAATATGTAAGAAATCTTACAGAAATTCAGAAATAATCTCTATCTAATAACAGTGTATTCGCTTGCCTTAAGTGGATGACATCACGGCGATACTTTCCCTGGTTTGATGTAAAGTTTTCCCTACTCTTGAAAGTGTTTCCCGGGATTTGATCCTTGCAAGTTGCAATAGTGAAATGCTTGGTTACACCCGAACTTAGCGCTTTCATACATTTATTACTATATTTTACTTCGTTTTAGCGATAATTATATAATATTTTGATTTTTCGCGGGCCGTATTTATTCGATTATCGATATTTTGTTTTTGTTATAATCGGACACGTATGTGTATCATTTGCTTGCATTAGGAACCAATTTCGATTAGTAGTTTGTTTTTGACAACAGAAAAGGTTATCACGTTTTTGTGTGCTCTTCGATTGTTGACTTTTGAAAGAAATGGATCAAAGAATATGTAATAAATTTTACGTTAAACATCCTGGAGGAGAGACCACGTCAACAAGCGAAGAAAACATAGAAACAGTGAAAAAAATTGTTCTTGAAATCCATCGAATCACTACTAGGGAAGTTGCAGAGGATGTTGGCATATCAATCGGCTCATGCCATACAATTTTCGCGATTGTTTTGGGCACGAAACGTGTGACAGCGATGTTTGTTCTCCATTACGATAATGCACCAGCTCACACATCAATGTTTATTCGTGAGTTTTTGGCCTAAAACAAAACCGTAATCATGCCTCAACCACCGTATTCATCAGATTTGGCTCCCTGCGACCTTTTCCTATTCCCAAAACTGAAGAAAACAATGAAAGGAAACGGTTCGCCACAATTGATTAGATAAAGTCAGAATCGAAGAAAGAGCTGATGCCCATACCGAAAAGCGCATTTCAGAAGTGCTTCGAGGATTGAAAAAAGCGTTGGCCCAACTGTATTATATCTGAGGGGGATACTGTTGAAGAGGACAAAGTAGATATTGATGAATAAATAAGTACTCTTCAAAAAAATCAAAATTCCCCTATCCTATTCACCTATGTGAAATAAACTCAACCGAAGAGGGTAAATGCAATATATTGGGTTGATGTCGAAAAGGTTTACTAGAGGATCGGAATTCGGAGATATCAAGGTAGAGTGCAATTTCATTCAGGCTCAACGCTAAGCCACATAATTGTCAAGAAAACGTGTGCACTTTTTTTCAATAAAATATCACACATATTGGGCATAAAGTTTGCTAGAACAACGAAAATCATTATATGTAGTATTTAAAGACTGGTAGAGCTGCAAAACTATCGATAGTCGGAACTTTCGATAGTTTAAAAAAATGCTATCGATGGTTTTTCCCATTTCTCCTTACTTTGGGCTGGTTTAAATTAAGTGAACTTAGCTTTGTACACTTAACTTTTTTTGGCTCTTTGGATTTAAATATTTAAAAAACAAAATATGAGCAATAACGGAAAACACAAAAAGATTAATTAAAAAAATTGAAAATTCTCTCCGACTGTGTAAAACTAAAATTAATTAACGTGATATTCGTTTACATGCACTATACGCAGACTAGTGACTCTGGGAGTTTGTGTAAGTATTTACATATGTACGAGTATATTGTTCACATAATATGTTGCAATTTCATAATTTTATTCTTCAAATTCAGGAATATTAAATAAAATAAAGGTTTCTTTTAAATTTTTACATTTTCAAGGTATCCTTAAAAACTTAGGCGTTAGAAATTCTGAATTGCGGCTGCATATGTGAATAACTGAGCTTATTTGCCGCCGGCATTTCAGAACATTAGAAATTCTTACCTAATTGTAAATATTACCACAACATTCCCTCTAACGAATCTGTCACCTAATTGAAGTGTTAAAAATATTTAAAGTTTATTATTTGAAACATTTTCTGTACTTACGAATTTGACACCACATGCGTGCAACCAAGCCAAGAATGGAAAGATTATTTTGAGGCTACCATCCCTGCAAGCAACCTATCTGTTGAATCACCGGTAAATTAACCAACAGCGCCGTCAGAAATAGATAGATAGATAGATTAAATAGAGGTATGCACCGCGACCTATGGTCTATTGTCCCCTCCCCTATGACACAGCGACTCATCTAACCGCAGCACAGTGATGAACTCCAATATACTGCTAGGTGCTAGTGAGGCGATGTGATCCCTATTCGGAAAAATGGATCCAAGGGCCTTAATTCTGCGCCTGCAGACTGCTACGCAATCTACTAGCAGGTGTTCTGGGGTTTCCGCCTCCATGTCGCAGAACCGGCAATTTGCACATGAGGTCAATTCCATGTTATAGGGATGTTTCTTGAGCCTGCAGTGGCCAGTGTAGAACGCAGCATGTAGCCGGAACTTATTCCTTGGGAGGTTGATTAAATTTTTTTATCTTCTGTGGTCGTAGCCCCCACCGATCCCCTCCGCCGTTTTCGAGCCATCTCTGTACTACTCGATTGTACGATTCCATTTCGACTTACTGCTAGGGGTAACTTTGAACTTCTTAGTGAAGCTTACAATTTTGGTAATGCTGTCCCTTGGGAGAAGAGCTAGTGGCATTTCGTCACTTAGAGCCTTCATCTGTTGGGACGCGATTACCTTCCCTCTGTCAAACCATTTTGCTGTCAATTGAAGCAGAGTCTGTTTGGCTGACTGTTTGATTACTATATGTAGCGGTGTGAGTTCTACAATACTCCCAGTTCTGCAGTCGGACACGTCGCTGCAGATTCGATAGTTGAAGTCCTACCGAAGTCTGTGATGCTTCAAAACCCAAGCCACCGCTCCATATGTGATGATCGGTCTCACAATCATTGTGTACAACCATCTGATAATACTTGGTCACAGCCCCAGGATTTCCCAGCAAATCGATTGCACACCATGAGCATAGAAAAATACATGTGCAAAATTTCAGTTCGATATCTCAAAATTGGGTATTTCTGGTCACCACCTTTTCCTCATACTGTGTGAAAATAAAAAAAATCAATATAAAGGTTTTCTTGAAAATTACTAGCTGTGTCATCAATGCATCAAAAACATCAAATTGCTTCTTCTTACGACAATGTAAAAATGGGTTATATCAGATAATAACCACACCCACTCCCCATATAACGGTTATGTTGAAAGCCACTTAAAGTGCGATAACTCAATGAATAAAAGCGCCAGAAGCATTAAATTTCACAACCTTGATGGTAAGGAAATACTTCATAGGAGTAGTTGTAAAAATTGGACAATGGGTGTGGCACCGAGCACCTTTAGGGGAAATTTTATGTCTCAGGAACTATTTGACTGATTTAAACCAAACATTTCTAAGACGTACTGTGAAAATGGGCAAAATCGGGTGACAACCACGCCTACTTCACGTATAACGAATCTTTAAATTCCATCTGATTCCTTCACTCTACAGTATAAGTAACAAATATCAATGAAGTTAACAGAGTAAAACTTTGCACAGATAGTGCCTTCAAGTTATTTCATCTTCTGTACAAAAATTGTCGAAATCAAGCTATAACTTGTGCTAAAAATGGGTAAAATCGGGTTAACACTTCCCTTAGTCCCCAGGCTCATTTTACACCGCATCTATCGGTCAATATGAAAGAAATCTTACAGTTACAAGAGAAATTTAGAAATAATCTCTTTCTAGTAACAGTGTGTCCGCTTGCCTAATGGATGAAATGGATGAAATCACGACGATACTTTCCCTGGTTTGATGTAAAGTTTTGTCAACTCCTGAAGGTGTTTCCCGGCTTTGATCTTTGCAAGTTGCAAGAGAATGAAAAGTTCGGTTACACGCGAACTTAGCGCATCCTACTTGTTATTACTATATTTTACTTCATGTCAGCGATAATTATATTAAAATTACTCTCAAATGAGATGTATGGGAAACAAGCTCAACCGAAGAGGCTAAATTGAATACATTGGGCTCATAAGGAAACATCCACTAGAGGATCGGAATTGAATATATTAGAAATAAAAGAATTAGACCAAAGTTTTAAAATACATACAAGAATTTCAAACATATTTTTATTCAGAAAACAATTATTTGGGTGAATTAGGGAATAAGGAATCGCATGTTATTACAGGTAAATTGAACAATATACAAAATAAAATTACAGACTTCTTCAATGCAGATTTTAAAAATGTAAGCAACAATCTCTTAATATGTGAATGCCAATATTACTATGTACGTAATATGGTAATATGATATGTTTTTGTTCCTTAAGTATATATTTTTATAACAATGACCTCTTTATATTTAAGGGCATTGTCTTGTTTTTGTTCCTTATAGTTTTCCGTTTAAACTTAAGAATATTATGTAAATATCATAACTAATAACTGAATAAAATTTTAAAGTGCACATATGAATTTTTTAATTGGTTAGGTCGTCCAATTAAGCGGGATTCCTGTAATTTAACGAATTGTTCAATTAAACGTGTATCGTTGGTACAGTTTTTAACGGATAGTGAAATTATCCGGGAAATACTATGCCAACTTTCTTATGGTGCCAAGAAATATGTGTGCCAATTTTAATTAAGATAACTCAATATAAACTCACGTTACAGCTTGCACAAGCCGTCCCGACGAACAGATAGTCACCCGGATTTCAACTTATCTCTTATTCTTGAGCAGTTATGTATATATTGTAATACTCTATAATATATCTAACTCGATTAGTTTGAGGTGATACAAAGAACCGTTTGGTAAACAAAACTGTTATACTCTGTAACAGCATGTTGCAAGAGTTTAAAAATGGGTTGAGTCGGGTTAATACTTCTCATTGTACCAATGTACTTAATGATAAGATTTTCGAACTTTTTGCTGACTTTATGCCGCATATATCGGACAATATGTGATATCTTAATACATCTTAATAAAATTGAGTGTACGTGTTTTTCTAATAACAGTGCAACTTAGTGTCTAAGATGGATTAAATCGAGTGAAAACTTCTTCTAGCTAATATCAGGATTCTGCAATATATAGCTAACATCAGGATTTTCAAACATCTGGATGACTTTTCCGAATGACTACACCGTATATCAGTCAATACGTACGATATCTTAGCAAAATTAACTAAACGTATAATATTGAAAATCTTTTAGTTTAATTCCCAAAATATCTGAAATGAAATTATACTATATACGAATACCACATCAAATCAATATATTAAATTTATCCTCTTTGGTTAAGATGATTTTGAAGATCATGTGAAGATGATTTTAATATAATTTTTGCTGACGCGAAGTAAAATATAACAATACAACCAGTGAGTCTGTGACCTATAATATAACTTAATAAAATGCCAAATTCGATTGTAATCCCTTCACGATTTTGTCGAGTAATCAATGTTAAATCCTTTCGCAACATTTTTATATGAGCTAAAAATAATTTAAAAGATGCGTGACCCCGGCCCCTAAATGTTTTAATATACCGCACGAATTAATGCATACACCCTATACATATCTTCAAAATCGCTAAAACTGAAGCAACCCTATACTTCATAAGCTGCGAAAATAAGTAAAATCAGATAATAAAAACGCCCACTTCCTATCTAACGGTTATGTTGAATAAATGCGCCACAAGCATTAAATTTCACAAGAAATATGCTAGGGAAAGCTTTTGTTGGAGCAGATATAAAAATTAGACAAGGGACGTGACCTTGAAGTTATCAGAACAAAACTTTGCACAAATAATGCCAGAAAATTGTCGAAATCGGACTATAACTTTTCAAGAACCCAAACACCAAATATGTAGTGTATATGGCAGAGTTGTGAGGTCTAGTACTGAAATTCGAGTAGAATATTTTTTGATAAAAAGTTTTTCCCCGGCTGTTGCGAGAGTATAAAATGTACGGTTACATTATTTCCCCGGTTTTGATCCTTGCAAATTGCAAGATGTTCGGTTACACCCGAACTTAGCCCTTCCTTACTTGTTGAATACACATTTATTTGTTACTTTAATAAAGAATAATTTATTGGCTTCTATACAACTCTTTATTCGTCTTTCAATTATAATTATATCCCCCAAACAATTAAAGCGTCAGTTATTTATTTTTTAATATTTCCTAAAAATAACCTTTATGGCAAAACAACGTTTGGCGAGTCAGCTAGTATATATGTATATACCATATATGGTATAAACCCAATATATATTGATTTTCGACATACTACTTTACTAATACCGTTTATGTCGGTCAATAGATGTGCTATTTTATTTATTTTTCAACCATAATGCGATCCTGTGATTAATGTTTTCCTCATAGGTCTAATATTTTAAATTTAGCTCCTTTGATTGAGATTATGTCACATACTATTAGGTCAATACTTCCCTTAGCCGCCAGAATCATTTTATACCGCATCTATTGGTCAATATGTAAGAAATCTTACAGAAATTCGGAAATAATCTCTATCTAATAACAGTGTATTCGCTTGCCTTAAGTGGATGACATCACGGCGATACTTTCCCTGGTTTGATGTAAAGTTTTCCCTACTCTTGAAAGTGTTTCCCGGGATTTGATCCTTGCAAGTTGCAATAGTGAAATGCTCGGTTACACCCGAACTTAGCGCTTTCATACATTTATTACTATATTTTACTTCGTTTCAGCGATAATTATATTTTGATTTTTCGCGGGCTGTATACATTCGATTATCGATATTTTGTTTTTGTTATAATCGGACACGTATGTTTATCATTTGCTTGCATTAGGAACCAATTTCGATTAGTAGTTTGTTTTTGACAACAGAAAAGGTTATCACGTTTTTGTGTGCTCTTCGATTGTTGACTTTTGAAAGAAATGGATCAAAGAATATGTAATAAATTTTACGTTAAAAATGAAATAAAGTGCTCCAAGCCACATGAAATGTATACTGTGGCATTCGGGGAGTCCACTTGTGTTTATAATTGGTACAAGCGGTTTACAGAAGGCCGAGAAGATGTTGATGACGATGAACATCCTGGAGGTGAGACCACGTCAACAAGCGAAGAAAACATAGAAACAGTGAAAAAAATTGTTCTTGAAATCCATCGAATCACTACTAGGGAAGTTGCAGAAGATGTTGGCATATCAATCGGCTCATGCCAAACAATTTTCGCGAATGTTTTGGGCACGAAACGTGTGGCAGCGATGTTTGTTCTCCATTACGATAATGCACCAGCTCACACATCAATGTTTATTCGTGAGTTTTTGGCCAAAAACAAAACCGTAATCATGCCTCAACCACCGTATTCATCAGATTTGGCTCCCTGCGACCTTTTCCTATTCCCAAAACTGAAGAAACCAATGAAAGGAAACGGTTCGCCACAATTGATTAGATAAAGTCAGAATCGAAGAAAGAGCTGATGCCCATACCGAAAAGCGCATTTCGGAAGTGCTTCGAGGATTGAAAAAAGCGTTGGCCCAACTGTATTATATCTGAGGGGGATACCGTTGAAGAGGACAAAGTAGATATTGATGAATAAATAAGTACTCTTCAAAAAAATCAAAATTCCCCTATCCTATTCACCTATGTGAAATAAACTCATCCGAAGAGGGTAAATGCAATATATTGGGTTGATGTCGAAAAGGTTTACTAGAGGATCGGAATTCGGAGATATCAAGGTAGAGTGCAATTTCATTCAAGCTCAACGCTAAGCCACATAATTGTCAAGAAAACGTGTGCACTTTTTTTCAATAAAATATCACACATATTGGGCATAAAGTTTGCTAGAACAACGAAAATCATTATATGTAGTATTTAAAGACTGGTAGAGCTGCAAAACTATCGATAGTCGGAACTTTCGATAGTTTAAAAAAATGCTATCGATGGTTTTTCCCATTTCTCCTTACTTTGGGCTGGTTTAAATTAAGTGAACTTAGCTTTGTACACTTAACTTTTTTTGGCTCTTTGGATTTAAATATTTAAAAAACAACATATGAGCAATAACGGAAAACACAAAAAGATTAATTAATAAAATTGAAAATTCTCTCCGACTGTGTAAAACTAAAATTAATTAACGTGATATTCGTTTACAAGCACTATACGCAGACTAGTGACTCTGGGAGTTTGTGTAAGTATTTACATATGTACGAGTATATTGTTCACATAATATGTTGCAATTTCATAATTTTATTCTTCAAATTCAGGAATATTAAATAAAATAAAGGTTTCTTTTAAATTTTTACATTTTCAAGGTATCCTTAAAAACCTAGGCGTTAGAAATTCTGAATTGCGGCTGCATATGTGAATAACTGAGCTTATTTGCCGCCGGCATTTCAGAACATTAGAAATTCTTACCTAATTGTAAATATTACCACAACATTCCCTCTAACGAATCTGTCACCTAATTGAAGTGTTAAAAATATTTAAAGTTTATTATTTGAAACATTTTCTGTACTTACGAATTTGACACCACATGCGTGCAACCAAGCCAAGAATGGAAAGATTATTTTGAGGCTACCATCCCTGCAAGCCACCTATCTGTTGACTCACCGGTAAATTAACCAACAGCGCCGTCAGAAATAGATAGATAGATAGATTAAATAGAGGTATGCACCGCGACCTATGATCTATTGTCCCCTCCCTTATGTCACAGCGACTCATCTAACCCCAGCACAGTGATGAACTCCAATATACTGCTAGGTGCTAGTGAGGCGATGTGATCCCTATTCGGAAAAATGGATCCAAGGGCCTTAATTCTGCGCCTGCAGACTGATACGCAATCTACTAGCAGGTGTTTTGGGGTTTCCGCCTCCATGTCGCAGAACCGGCAATTTGCACATGAGGTCAATTCCATGTTATAGGGATGCTTCTTGAGCCTGCAGTGGCCAGTGTAGAACGCATGTAGCCGGAACTTATTCCTTGGGAGGTTGATAAAATTTTTTTATCTTCTATGGTCGTAGCCCCCACCGATCCCTTCCGCCGTTTTCGAGCCATCGCTGTGCTATTTGATAGTACTATTCCTTAGTAGTAGGTCCAGCGTGGAATCTTCCCATTTCGACTTACTGCTAGGGGTAACTTTGAACTTCTTAGTGAAGCTTACAATTTTGGTAATGCTGTCCCTTAGGAGAAGAGCTAGTGGCATTTCGTCACTTAGAGCCTTCATCTGTTGGGACGCGATTACCTTCCCTCTGTCAAACCATTTTGCTGTCAATTGGAGCAGAGTCTGTTTGGCTGGCTGTTTGATTACTATATGTAGCGGTGTGAGTTCTAGCATTACTCCCAGTTCTGCAGTCGGACACGTCGCTGCAGATTCGATAGTTGAAGTCCTACCGAAGTCTGCGATGCTTTAAAACCCAAGCCACCGCTCCATATGTGATGATCGGTCTCTCAATCATGGTGTACAACCATCTGATAATACTTGGTCGCAGCCCCAGGATTTTCCAACAAATCGATTGCACACCATGAGCGCTATCGTATCGTTACCTTGTCTCACAACCTCTTGTTGTGCCAAGAGGAATTCTGGTGCCACTTACTGTGGTTTCAGCTATCCTAGTGCGCAGTACGGCTTCTATCCATCTGCGTACTGGTGCTGACACATTCCTTTTCTCAAGTGCTTTTGACACGCTTTCGTAAGGCGTATTCTCACAAGCACCTTCGATGTCTTGGAAGCCTCATAACAACATCTCGCCCCATCTAACAAACTTCGGATCTTTGAGGTTAGCTGATATAGAGCAGTATTAGTTGATTTACCTACTCTGTGAGCATGCTGCTCTGCATTTAGCGATGCAGCCTCAGCACCTTCGATGGTATTTCGAGATCAATTGTCTTTTCCATACTCATAAGTAGGAAGGAAGATAGACTGATTGGCCTGAAGGATTTCGCCAGCGAATAGTCTTTACTTCTTACCATGTGTATGAAGATCACCCTTGCAGTGCGCCATGGTTCTGGTATATATACTAGCGCTAGGCCATCCCTCATCAGCAGAACCAAGTGGGGCAGTAAGACCTGCTCCTCCTGTTGTAGAAATGCTGGAAGGATGCCATCCGCACCCGTATTTTTTGAAAGAGGCCAAACCCACTTAATGGAGTCTGCAGTGAAGACTTTTGTGCGATAGTTTTGCGACTATCCAATCTAAGCAAGACGGCTTTAGTTCGACCACATGTCTAATCTGGTCTTCTCGAATTGTCTCCGGGAAATGCGCAAGTAGAAGAGCCGTGGATCTTTCTTCTGCGCTAGTTGTATAGGTCCCATCCGATATTTTAATTGGCAGTACTGTGTCAGTCTTGCCTCTAGCCAGAATCTTATGCAGCCTTGCAGCCTCTGACGTCGAGGAGACGTTTTCATAGAACTTCCTGAAGCTCTTCTGCTTTGCTGTCCTAATCTCCTTATTGTAAGCAGTTAGGCTGCACTTGTAGTTCTCCCAGTTCCCGGTACGCTTGGCGATGTTAAATGGTTTGCGTACCGTTTTTCAGCGCTGACGTTGAATGTTCCGATGACACTCTTCACTGCCCGATTAGCCCTGTCAGTAATTCGTTACCAAGAGTGGGAGTGGGAAATTAAGCCGCTAATTCAGTGTTCTTAGCCTGCACAGCGACCAGGTCTTGTGTTAGGAACTTTGAAATACAAAAGAAATCAATATCTTTCCTAACTACTATGCAGGTTCTAGGTCTCTCACTAGAGATTACCTTATTTGACTCCGTTTTGAGGCCTATGACCTCTCATTTGTAGATCCATGGCTCCTGGAACCACACTATGCCCAGACCATCCGCTGTGAACCTGCTCGCCATGACAGCCGAGGCCGACGCCGCGTGGTGCAGGTTCACGGGCAACTTCCGTGTGCGGCCCCACTACAGGATGGTTCCATGAGGAACTGGTCCTCATCCTCACCGTCCCCCGCGTTGCCATCCGCTAGGTCTTTGGGTCCCTGAAGAAGCTTTTGAGAAGAGGTTAGCACTCGCCCTTATTCGCCTATCTTCTCGGTAAGGACCTTCAACTTGGTCTCGGCAGTTGCCGCCTGCTTTGACGTACTAGTGCTGGGTTGAATCGCAACCTCATCCACCAGCATCTTTTTCTCCGTTTCGCTTTCGGTGGTCGCCTTAGGCTTCGGGATGGAGTGATTGCCTCTGGTCGCCTGTGCATTGCTGCTTCTCTGCCGCTTGATGTTAGACGACTCCTGTGGCGTCGCAACCCCGCCTAGCGATCTGAGTTCCATTTACCGGGCGTTGGCTTCTATTACCGCTACTCTGTTTAGGCTGTACAGGAAACTGAACTTGCGTTTAGCCCTTGAACCTCCCTTACCTGCACCGGTGCTTACAATGATGCCCTTTTCCTTGTCTGTGCGCTGTTGCTGTTGCCTTGTTGTATCGGTTGTTGTTTTTGTTTATTTGTTTTTCATCTTTTTCTTACGACCTTAGGCTTGACATGGCGAGTCGTCTGGTCAACGTTCAATATGGTGAACGCAAAAGTCTGTCACGCCAGAACCCTATGACGTGTTAAGGCCACCGTTACTTCCCAAAGCGGCCCGGTGTTGGGAAGGCTCCGTTCGAATACAGCCGAATTTACCTCCTGTCTGCAAATCATCCAATGGGCATGGGAGTCGCATAACACCCTGGATTAGAAGGTGACAGCTCTTGGCTATCGCAGGCATGCGGCTTGTACCAATCCGAGTAGTGGTGCTGGGCAGCACCCCTCACTTCGGTTGCGAGATGCCATGTGAATTAAGCCCCTGCACCACGGCAACGGGCCTGCCATTCGCAGAGGCTGTGAGATATTTCTGATAAAGTTTCTAGGAGTTTCTTAACCCAATTGACTAGACTAACCGAAATTCTTGTGTACATTTAATTGTTCATCCCTTTCTTACGAATTGGGCTAATGGGTTGCACTGTGTGTATGTGTTAGTTTTCACGATAATTCCATTACATTTGGTATCCAATACAAGTATATGGTATCCAGATCCAAAATTGGGTTTTTCTGGTAACCATCACCACCACGAAGATAATCGGCGCGGTATAGTATTCGTGCGCATACTCGCTGGAAACAAGCTTTCTCTTTTTATTGTTTTTTTCCTCATACTGTGTGAAATTAGAAAAAATCAATATAAAGATTTCCTTGAAAATTACTAAATGTGTGATCAATGCATCAAAAACATCAAATTTCTTCATTTTACGACAATGTAAAAATGGGTTAAATCAGATAATAACCACACCCACTTCCCATATAACGGTTATGTTGAAAGCCACTTAAAGTGCGATAACTCAATGAATAAAAGCGCTAGAAGCATTAAATTTCACAACCTTGATGGTAAGGAAAGACTTCATAGGAGTAGTTGTAAAAATTGGACAACGGGCGTGGCACCGAGCACCTTTAGGCGAAATTCTATGTCTCAGGAACTACTTGACCGATTTAAACCAAACATTTCTAAGACGTACTGTGAAAATGGGCAAAATCGGGTGACCACCACGCCTACTTCACGTATAACAAATTTTTAAATTCCATCTGATTCCTTCATTCTACAGTACAAGTATCAAATATCAATGAAGTTAACAGAGTAAAACTTTGCATAGATAGTGCCTTCAAGTTATTTCATCTTACGTACAAAAATTGTCGAAATCAAGCTATAACTTGTGCCGAAAATGGGTAAAATCGGGTTAACACTTCCCTTAGGCCCCATGCTCATTTTATACGGCATCTATCGGTGAATATGTAAGAAATCTTACAGTTACAAGAGAAATTTAGAAATAATCTCTTTCTAATAACAGTGTATCCGCTTGCCTTTGATGAAATCACGACGATACTTTCCCTGGTTTGATGTAAAGTTTTGCCAACTCCTGAAGGAGTTTCCCGACTTTGCTTTTTGCAAGTTGCAAGAGTATGAAATGTTCGGTTACACCCGAACTTAGCGCTTCCTTACTTGTTATTACTTCGTGTCGTTCGTCAAATGAGATGTATGGGAAACAAACTCAACCGAAGAGGCTAAATGAAATACATTGGATTTATCTGGAAAACATCCATTAAAAGATCGGAATTCAATATATTAAAAATATGAGATTTAGACCAAAGTAGAGACCAATTCCATTAAAATTCAACGTTTTACTATATAATTGTTAAGGAAACTTGTACACTTATTTTCAATAAAATATCACAGATTGGACTCAATGTCTGCTAGAACAACGAAAATCATTATACGTTGTATTTGGTTGTAGGGATAATTCGGACCAATTTTACAAAATTTCGGCATTAACGTATGGTATATTCAGTGTTATATGTTCACCTAATTTTCCTAAGATATCTTTCATATTGACCGATATTCATACAAGTATATGGTATAAAAGCAACCCGTAGTTTAAAATCCTATAAAAAGTATATGGCGCTATATATATTATATAACCCGATTTTATCCAGTTTTCGTATTACGATACATTACCAGAAATAGCTGAGTTTCATTAAGATACCTTACATATTAACCAATATATAATATAAGGTGTAGTCTCAACAGGAAGTTTGAAAATCCTTATACAAGGCATTAGGGTGTGAAGGGAAGTATTCACCCGATTTCATATATGTTAGCCACAAACGTACAATGTTATTTAAGAGCAGATCGAATTAATAATTGTGTTGTCCGATTTCGCCCATTTTCTCACCGCAATAAAAAATATCAGTATCAAATTTTTTGCATATACTTCTTATGTTCCAAAAGCAAAAAAACAAATCTGCATTAAAACAAGTTACAAAAGCATTAATAATATTAAGGAAAAATAAAATTTAATAGTTTGTTATATAATCACATTGTTTTGTAACCTCGCTCAGTCGGTTTGGCATTGAACTTACCTACTTATCCATTTCCTCAGCCATAATTTGTGATCTTTTTGCATGCATATTACTTCGCAAAGCCTCCTTATTTGTTAAAATATAATATGTTGGCGAACCACACCAACAGCCGCCACCTTTAATGCCAAAAATACGATACTCTAATCCCTCGAAAATATATTACTTGAATTATCTTTGTATGTATTTTGATTCTAATTAGAAACAAAATTTCTATAAATTATTTGCAAAGTCGTTTGAGTCGATTTGTTTTTTTTTTTGTTTGAATGTAACACCTAAAACTATTCGAGATAGATATAGGGTTACCTATACATCTTCTTATAAAAACAATAAAAAACGTTATCTTCGGTGACACCGAAGCTATATCTGAACAAGTTCTTCGGATATTCCACAATTGCTTTGGCAATAATACATGCTAAATTCGTAAAGATATCTCGTCAAAAGGCAAAGCTTTCCGTACAAAAACTTGATTCCGATCGTTCAGTTTTTATGGCAGCTATATGCTATAATTGTGCAATATCAGCGGTTCCGATTCGTCACGCTGAGTATTTATGTTTCTTTTTGGGTGTTACAAACATCGTGACAAACTTAATATACCCTGTTCAGGGTATAAAAATTGAATCGCTATTTCGTTATGTTCTCCCGCAGACCTTTTTTAATTTTATAGAAAAGGCAGGGTGTTAATTTACATGACGCCTCACATATCGATTCGTGATCTTTTTTTGTTTTTGTGTAATGTAAGCTTGTTTTTTACGCTTTCGCGCCGCAACCACTAAGCCGTGCATTATGAAATTTTATACTAATATATGTATTTTATAATTCCCAATGGAATTACAAAGGACACAGATACAGATATAATTCTTTGTCGAAAAATATGAAAATCTAGCAAAAAATGCATAGAAAGCTTAAATTACACAAAATGTGGGTATTTCTGGTCACCACCATCTCGAATATCAGCGCGGTATAGTATTCGTGTACATACTGGCTTGAAACAATTTTTCTCATTTTGCTATGGTTTTTTTCTCATATTGTGTGAATATTGAAAAAATCAATATAATGGTTTTGCTGAAAATTACTAAATGTGTGATTAATGCATCAAAAACAGAAAATTTTATAGTTAAAATGGTGTTTAATGACTTCATAGGAATCGGTGAAAAAAACCACACTTCAGGAACTACTTGACCAATTGTAACCAAATCACTATTGTAAATTTCTTCTGATTCTTTCACTTCAAAATATAATATATAAATAAAGCGACAGTAAAGCTATCGAAGAAAAATATGGATACGTGGATATGCCAACTCACGTCTCAAAATTATTGAAACGAGACTATAACTTTTCAAGCCACCAAATACCGAATTTATGGACCCAAGTTTCTATGGCTGATATGGCCCTTGTGTTTAAAATTGGTGACATTGGGTCAATACTTCTCGTAGCCTCCATATACCTATTTTAAGATTATCAAACTTCGGATTGACTTTGTATATAATAAGATATATTAAGAACATTAATATTAAGTGAAAATATACAATTGGATAATATATACAATACATTAGTAGTTTTGTGCTGAAAATGTGGGAAATCGATCCCAAGATTATTCCAACTTCATATAAGGATATTCGATATCTGAACAGACCTTATGTGGAATATGTCGGTCAGTTAGTTATCTCTATATAATTGCATCAAAATATGTTCTCGACTGATGACAAAAGTTAAAGCAATCAGTCCAAAGCCCATAGCAAAAATATAAGCGATTTAGTGATTATCATACATTTTGGCTTTTCATCTGACTTTAAACCGTTTGTGTAGGTCAAAATGTGTGATATTTTACTAAAATTGTGTAGAAATGTTTATTAAACTTAATGCGGCGAATATAAATAAACTCTTTCTAGGGTTTGGTCTAAACTTATAGCCTTAATGTAATGATTTCAATTTCTTGGTTGAAATTTACCTCATATGTCCATATCAAATATATCTTAACATATTTGAGTTAATTAAGTTGATTTTAAGCTAAATCTTTCGGACACGAAGAAAGTGTATTAATGAAACTAAGTGAGTCTACGACCTACGTATAATATTTATACACAAATTACTGCGATACCAAATTTAATTATAATCCATTCGGTTTCTTCGAATAATCCATTTTGAATTCATAGGCAACATTTGTATACTCTCGCAACATGTTGCTACAGAGTATAATGGTTTTGTTTACTTAATCTACGTGTAATTTATATAGAGTTACATATACTTAAATGATCAGGCAGACTGTTCATCCGTTCGTCCCTTCGTACTATATTTAATCCCGAAAATATGTGAAATCCTTTAACGTATTACACCAGCTCCCACATACTACACATCATAATGCCTCATCGCTGATTAAAATTTGGCTCGAAAACGTCAGATCTTCTGGAAATTTTCAAGCATAGCACAAGCTGTATTTTGTTCGATTTCAATTTAAGATCTCGACGTAAAATGCACCAAGTCGTTCCATGCGTCAGTCCGAGTTGCTTCGAACGGCGCCGAGTCGACTTTCCACAATCTTCGTGTACACTCTCCGCTATGGCCGCTATATTTTGTTCACTTCGTGCAGAACGTGGTCTATTCAGTCGAATATTTATCAATAATGAATGCTGAGTTTCAAGATGGGTGATGGTGTTGCGAATAGTATGCTCAGTAGGCCGATTATGTCGACCATAAGTTGAGCGAAGCACGCGAAACACATTCGTTAAAGAGCGCGTGTTTCATAATAAAATTGAACGTTAAGTCTTTGCACGATTAAATGCTAAATAATACTGAACAAAACTAACATGACAGCGTGACATGACTCACGCGCGATCTTTCAAAAAAGTAATTAAAAAAAACCAAACCGCCTAGAAATCTAAGCGATAGAAGTAAAACTTCATGGATCTCGATGGGGACTTGAAATAAAAATACTCCCCCTAGCTAGCAAGTTTTATGACATAGAAATATTTTCCTGATAACAGAAGCCATTATTCATTATTCCGGAATTTTTAAGGGTGTTAGGTTAATGGGAAAAAAAATAGTTGATTTTTTCGCCTCCATTTATAAAAAAATCTATTCATTCACTTCCATACTTTCATGTACAAGAAAATATACAATTGGTTTGTGGTATGAAAAATATGAAATCAAAACTCGTGATTGTAAATTATTTAAATATCTTGAGAAAATCACATCTATTGTCGTGCCTGATCTGGTTGTTGAGTCTTTGGGATTATTATTTATTTTTAAATTAAATTTACTTTCTAAAAATTCTGCAAGTAGTTGAGCTTATCCAAAGCAAAATTGATATTAAAATCACCACTTAAAATCATTGGCATAGTTTTCAGATCTTCTCCTTATTCGGCTGCACTAGAGGGAGTATATGCCAATAAAGCTTTATGTATAAATTTTATTATATCGTTACTTCTCTGGTTCGGAGTGATGTAGAGAGCAATCATTGCCGCAACCTGTCCGCTTTCTATGACACATTCGGCCACATAAATATCTCCTTAATTTGTTATGGTAGACAGCTACCCCGCCAGCTCTTACATTGGGACGTTTGAAATGGACGACACAATCGAAGTTCGGCACATCCACAGCTTCTTCATTGTTTATCCATGTTTCTGACAGTAATAAAATATTCGCTCGTTGGTTTAACGATCGCAAGCAAGGAGGGATCAGGGGGTGTACATAATTATTTCAAATATATTTTTATTAATCGAGTTTATTTTAAAAACGTTTAAATAAGCATGAATTTATGTGTATTTATAATTTTACGCAAATATTATAATATTATGTAAATAAACCCTAAGATATCAGTATTTTTCTATACAAATTAAGCAATATATAATATTTAATAATATGATATAAGTCCTCAGTTAAAACGCCTCTGTCCATGGTGGCACGCCATGGCGAGTTCTCGCGGAGACGGGGTGGAGCAAAAAATTTAGTTCTAACCAAACGTTGAAAAAAACCAAATAACTTGCCGACAAACATACATACATAGGAGCTTGCATACATATTAACGCCGCATTTTCCGCAGCGTCGCGGAGTTGACAAAATTTGTTTGAATCCTAAATTTTGTGACAATGTCGGTCGGCTATGTTGTCGCGTTTGTCCTTTTGCATTGCTTTGCTATTGAAAATTTACTTATGCTCTTTTGAAATACTACGACTACCGATTGGCTACTTTTTCATAGCGTCGTACTTAGATAAAATGGGCTAAATCAAAAAATTATGAAATAATAATAATAACCCAACGATTACCCTCCTCCCGCCCAACCGACGCGAGGGGCGCAATCCGCATACGTGCGGAATTAGCCGAGTCAGAAAAGGCAAGAGAGTTTTTTAAGTGTTGAGATCTAAAACTGCTCAGCTACAGAAACAAAAATTTCAACAGCCAAGATCTAAAGTTACAATATAATAACTGGTTACATTTTCATTTATTAAGAGAAAACAATAAAGTATTTTTAATTTTGAAAAGTGAATCAGATAAGTCAAATGTGCTGGAATGAGAATTAAAATCATGACATATACGGCGGAATGGCTCGTTTAGTTCAAAATTTGATCTACAGGATTTTAGCAGTAAAGGTCTAAACTGAATCGAACCGGGATATTAAATTTAATTTCAGACAGAAGAAAAGAACTGCCAACTGTTACATTCAAAATTTTCACTAAGAATGTTATGCCAAGCATTTCCCTACGACTAGAAAGTGTAGGTAGATTAATAAGTTTTAAACGACTAGTGTATGGAGGTAGACTTACCCTAGAATCCCATCGGAAATGAGCTAAGGCGAAAAGTAAAAATTATTTTTGAACCGACTCTAACTTGTCGGAATGGATTTGGTAGCTAGGGTTCCATACAACAGAGCATATTCCAATATAGGTCTAACCAAAGTTGTATAAAGTGTTTTAGTAATATACGGATCTCTAAATTCTTTAGATCAACGTTTAACAAAACAGAGGATAGCTTTTGCTTTCAAGACCATGGTATCAATATAAAGACTAAAATTAAGTTTAGGGTCTATATTAACTCTTAAATCAACGTAGTTAAAAACTTGCTCCAGAATATGGTGTTTTATTACATAAGAAGAGTGGTGCACAGATCTATGGGAGCACATCGTCTTACATTTATTGAGATTCAAATCATTCAGACAACTTTCCTCAGTTAAAGTGTATGATTTAAAAATATTTACGTCGTCAGCGTATAATAAAATTTTTGAGAATTCAATTACTGAAGAGATATCGTTAATTAACAACAAGAACAGAATCGGGCCAAGATGACTACCTTGCGGAACACCTGAAGAAACAATAATTGTATCTGAAGGTGTATCCTCAAATATCACTCGTTGTGTTCTATTATAAAAATAGGAAGCTACCCATTGAAGAAATCTTGGCTGAAAGCCTAGCAGATCAAGTTTATGTATGAGAATCGAGAGGTTTACTTTATCGAAAGCTTTGCTAAAGTCTGTGTATATAACGTCCGTATGCTTAAATTCCCTAAAACCCAATGATACATGGTTTACAAATTCAAGCAAGTTTGTTAGAGTCGATTTCCCTTTACGAAATCCATGATGAGATGAGGAAATTAATGGAGAAATCGAAAAGGCTATATGGTTAGTGATAATAGCTTCAAAAAGTTTAGGTATATACCTCTATAGTTTTCAATGTTGGATCTAAATCCACTTTTATGCAAAGGAATTATAAATGAATGTTTCCATATTGAAGGAAATATACCGTGTTTAAGAGAGGAATTAAATATCCTTGTCAAAGACAAATAAATATATTTGGCACTACTTTTTAGGAAGCATAAGGGTATCTGGACCGTAACTAAAAGATGGTTTTAACTTATTTAAATTAAGTAGGACGTCTTCTTAAGAAATAATTGGAGCGTTAATTAAAGTATTCGAATACTGCACGTGCTGATAAGAAAAAGTTTTGGAAGAATTATTACAGTATTTTGACTTAAAAAATTTTGCAAACATATTGGATATAATATCATTGTCACTTGAAATGATAGATTTGTATTTTATTGCGGACGGATATTTGGAAATCCTGCGTTTGGAGTTGACGAAATCATAAAACGATTTTGGATTACTTACAATATTCTTTTTTACTTTATTTAAGTAATTATTGTAACATTTTTTGTTTAGGTCAAAATATTGTCGACGCAATAGAGAATATTTAGAATAGTCGACAAGTGAACCGGTTTTTTTTATAATGTTTCAAGGCTCGAGTTTTTCTGTTTTTAATTTATATAACTCTTTCGAAAACCACGGACTTATACTTTTGCTTTTATTAACAATTACTATTGGAACATACTTTTCAAATAATTTTATAATAATGTTATTAAAATGAGAGACTCTCAATTCAATGTCACCATTATAATTAGGCCATGTTATTGTAGAAACTTCTGTATTTAACTTTTTAAACTTAGCTTTTGCAAAGTTAAACCGAGTACAGAAGCACGAAGTTTGATGATTATTATCCCGTACATTGCCTGCGATTTCGACAGATATTTCCAAAGCAGGATGATATGAGTCCTCTGGTAGAACAAGAGGATTACTCTGAATAACGGAACACTTTGAAGAGCTATCAACGTATACTAAATCTACGCATTTATCAAATTTATTCGGAATCAAATTAATTTGGTTCAGACCCAACTCGGACATTTTTTCGAAAAACTCATTAAAACATGACAGATTGCAAATCGGCACGATATAGTCATCGAAAGGTTTCCAAGAAGCACACGGTAAATTGAAATCACCTAATACAATTATTGAATCTGCATTATTTGCCATCGAGGTAGCACTATTTATTAAAGAAGCATGCTGCATGTATACAGATAAGTCCGAATGGGGTGGTATATAAGACAGGGTTAAATAAATAAAGCAATTATTAACATAGACTCTAATACATTTAAATTCAAATAAGTCGGTTCCTGGAACAAGAACATCTTCAGATGGGATAGAGGAATGTACGGCAAATAGAACACCTTCACCGATTCTGCTCAGTCGATCACATCAATATTTAAAATTCGCTATTTAAAATCTCATTATCAAAAATGTGAGGTTTTAACCATGTTTCTGTAAATCCAATTATATGGAAATTAAAATTGGAACTGTTTAAATACAAGTCGGTTAATTTTGTATTAAGACCTATAACATTTTGATAATAAATGCTTAGCGAATTTTTACCAATCAGTTTTTTATATCGGTGGTTGCTTTTGGTAATTTAGCAATGTTTTCCTCAGTTTGACTTCTAAGTTTAGGTTTAAATTCGCGTACAAAAGCCCCAGGTGGCCAGAATGAACTATCTAAGATCTTTTTGAATGTTTCAAGAGATTCGTCTATTTTAAACGATGATATACTTCTACCATAATTGAAGTTAAATTTACGGATATGGATATCATCGATTTTTAAACGTGACGAAATGTAAGATTTTATGTCCTCCACCAAAGTATTTTTGGCAAATCTCGAAATAAATATAGACTTTTTAGGTGGAATAACTATCAAATTATTAACTGATGCTACTAAGTTATTAGGGGGAGCCTCTGGAATTGTAAGACACTTATTACTATTAGATAGAGCTTTTGGGGAATTGAGCTCTTTGGTAGATGACGGCTTATCACCTTGATGGCAAGGAGAAGAGAGATTTATTAGGTCATTGGGAGGAGACGTTCTTTTCTGTACAGAAGAACTAAGTGTTACTTCATCGGAAGGACGTTTACGCTTAGGAGCAGGTTTAAAGGATTCATGAGAATCATTCAGGCCCTTAAAAGATTTGAACAATTTTTCATAGTGTTGAAATTTTTCAGTGAGGGTTACAAGATTACGACCGATTTCGTTAAAGCCATTGCGTGTCTCCCTATAAACTTTAAATAGATCGATTTCAATAGATCTACAATTTAAACAAGACCAACGCAATCCCTTACAGTCGAGAATAGAATCCAAGATTCTACCTGTCAGTGCAGCACATTTAATATGGGCAAGCCCATCACAAAGCCAGCATGAAACGTAGCGATCTGACTCGCCTTTAATGTTACAATTGGGGAAGTTACAAGACATAATAAACAACAATAATGAAGATCAAATAAAAGAGTAAGTAAAAAAAATTTAATAGATATATAATAAATTAGTGTGTTAATAAAATATTAATAATAATATATTCAATTAAGAACAAACCCAAAAATAATAGCATTTTTTATCAAAGTTTAAAACCAAGACAGTTTCAAAAAGCAATATAGCGAGCAGTTTTAGAAGCACTGTAACAAATAAAAAGCTAAATGCAACACAGCTGTGAATAAAGAAGTAAATGAGATAAATAAAGAGAGAAATTAGAATAAAATAAAACAAAATGAAACAAAAAGCTGACTCGGCACCGAAAATTCGGAAGTTTTACTGCATAAAACTTAAGAACATTTAATACTTATCTTGCAACTGAGAGTTAAATCACTAAAAATTGTATTAAAACAGTAAAAAAAAAATCAATTAAACTTGAAAATTTTGTAAAATAAAAGCACAAAAATACACAGCCAAAAAACTACAGCTTAAGAGCTTGAAGTGGCAATTTTATATAAATTTTGTAATATGATATCATATATTGTATAATGAATTATATGAAGTAAATTAAAAATATATTTGAAGTCGCTCATAGGCCATGTTGTAAATTATCTTTTCTGAAGGGAAAATCAGACAAAATTTTCAATTTTTGATTTTTAGCATCATCACGAGGAGGCAGCTTGTGGGCAAATTACACATGCGAGGAAATGGTAGGATCAATTGTAAATTATTTCGGCGATCTAACCCTGTTTGGATCGGTAAGTGTTAGTTTAAGTCTGACGTCACTAGAGCAACACCTTGCAGCAGGGCTGCTCCGTATCCTCTTGACCCGTGCTGGCATTGAGTCCAACCCGGGCTCCGAGGAATTCTTTTGCTGCGTATGCGCTAAAAGGCTCTATCCAAACTCCACCTCGGTTAGGTGCAATACATGCAATGGATGGAGCCATCTTAAGACCTGCGCAGGTCTTAAGACCCATAGGGAGTGGTCCACGAGTTATGTGGCCCCATGCTGCCAACGCAATACTGCGACACCAGCCTTAACGGCTGTGCAATCTGCACCAGATTCGCGCACTGCGCCGCCACTCCAACTGAGTGGCCAAGAAAGGACCTCTACGGCCCTAAGGAGCTCTAGGCAGCATGACTCCTGGTCAATCAGCAACTCCTGGTTCCTTCCACAGTCTGTCCCATGTGTCAGTCCGTAATACGCCGGAACGTGACATCAGTCAAGTGCAATTCTTGCACTGGCTGGTGTCACTTTCTTTCGTGTTCCGGACTGCGCACCACACGTGAGTGGAGTGCGTCATATGTTGCCCCATGCTCTAGGAGTCTGCCCCCGCAATCCCATCAAGTGGCGTCGCCAAACAACACCACAGTGCGACAACCGCCCATGCGGATATTACAGCTGCAACAACCACCACCTACACGTACCTTCCTCACCCCAAGGATCACGACTGGACACCCGCGACAAACCCGAATCCTAAAATTTAACTGCAATGGACTCCTGAGCAAGATCGAGGTGATAGTTGCTTATATGAGTCGGGAACGTATATCGATAGCTGCGGTCCAAGAAACCAAGCTAAATAGCCGCTCAGATCTTCTGAGTTGTGCAGGTTTCAACGTTTTGCGTAAGGATCGCGAGCGAGATAATGGTGGAGGCCTAGCCTTCATATTGCACAACATCGTGCAATATCGTTTAATCGATGGTGACATCGACCACAGGGACACTACCCTTGAATGTCAGGGAATAGCTGTCCGGTCTGGCGATGTCGAGCTCGAAATATTTAACATATACATCCGCCCAGTTACATGTTGCCCAACAGGATATCACCCGAACATAGGTGCACTGCTTCGTGGTGAAAACCGTTTGGTGCTAGGCGACTTTAACGCGCACCACGATCTTTGGCATTCCTGCCTGTCAAACGATCGTAGGCGGATGGAGCTGGCGGAACAGATTGACGATTCGACATTTTGCACAATGACCATCGCTAGCGGTGGTCTGATGAATAGCATAACCTGGCAACCTACGCTAACTCTCGCATCAGACCATCTGCCCATAATTATCTCGATCGAGAAACCTCCCCACTTTATTTATGTAGACAACCGCACATTCATTAACTTTAGCAAAGCTAACTGGGTTGGCTTCACAGAATTTATTGAGAGTACCTTCAACGCACTACCCATTCCTACGGACGTTATCGTTGGCGAGCGTCAATTCCGCAAAGTCATCGCTGCTGCTACCGCTCGCTTCATACCGGCTGGTAGAATTGCGGAACTCCGCCCAAATTTCCCAGCCGAAGTAGCTGTATTAGCAAACGAGCGCGACACCTTACGCCATGCCGATCCCTGTGATCCCCGAATAAGGGATCTCAATTTGGAGATTCGGCAAATGGTAAACCAACATAAGCGGACAAAATGGGTGGAGCACCTGAAGTCCTGTAATCTCTCCACCGGTGTGAGCAAGCTTTGGAATACTGTTAAGGCCTTGTCTAATCCGAGGAGACATGACGACCGGGTTGCGCGAGCTAATTTAGCCGGCAGTTTACACTGCACCCTTCGGCCGACAAGGCCAAACGATGTGTTACCCGACGGCTGCGCAAAATGCCAAGAGACTGACTGATGCTAAAACATCTAGGGTCAACGGGAGTAAACTATCTCACCAAGGCCCTCAACTTTTGGATGTCCACTCTTCAAATACCCGATGAGTGGAAAGTCGGAAGAGTGGTCCCACTACTGAAACCTGGGAAACCCGCCAACAAAGGGGAGTCTTATCGCCCGATAACTCTCCTTTCCTCAGTAGTGAAGACACTTGAGGCCTTGTTACTCCCATCATTTACTCACCACCTGAGTCTAGTAGACCATCAGCATGGCTTCCGAAAAGTGCACAGCACTTAGCGTCATAAGCGCCCAGATAGTTCATGGCCTGAACCAGAAGCCACCCTGCGAGAGGACGATCCTCGTAGCGTTGGACTTGTCAAAAGCTTTTGACACAGTCAATCACACAACGCTACTTAAGGACCTAGAACAATCAACGCTCCCTCCAGGACTGAAGCGGTGGACTATGAACTAAAGTCAAAACTCCAAACTTAGGAAAATTAAACAGGGGGTTCCGCAGGGCGGTGTCCTCTCCCCACTACTGTTTAAGTTCTATATTTCGAAACTCCCCCAGCCACCATCGATGACTGCACGATATTGACGTCGGGCAATGGAATCGATGGCATGTGCTCAAAAGTAAACATCTACCTCTCCGATCTTTCTCGCTTCTTCTCTGCAAGGAGCCTAACTCTCTCCCCCACTAAATCCACAGCGACCATCTTCACAAATTGGACGAAGGAATACAGACTGGACCTGAACATTTCAGTCGATGGCACAAAAATTCCGACAGTAAATAACCCTAAAATTTTAGGCGTCACATTGGGCAGTTTGTGCTTCTTCACTCCTCAAACGACCGCGATAAATGCCAAAGTATAGAGCTGCAACAAAATCCTCAAATCGCTTGTCGGCAGCTCTTGGGGAAAAGACAAAGAAACGTTGTTGGTAAGATACAAGTCAATCGGCCGGCCGGTCCTTAACTATGCATCACCAATATGGTCGCCTGGATGTAGTGCAACGCAGACGAAAAAGCTTCAGACTTGTCAGAACACTGCACTCCGGACTATCACGGGGTGCCTCTTGATGTCCCCAATTGAACACCTACTTAGTGAGGCCCTTATGCTTCCGGTTAAGGAACATAATGAGCTCCTCTCCAAGCAGTTTCTGCAGTTGCCTGCTTGAAGCGGAACCGCCTCCTAGGAACATCAAGAGGTCATTCCTTGATTATGTCGACGACATCAGACAGTACGCCGACGCAACAAACTACAGACAAGCACTGACCGCCATTCATAGTGGAGCCATTAACACCTTCATCGACTCCCTCTCAGTGAATGGCGTACTAGGAGTCAAACCACCACCTATAGCAGACGTAGAGCTCGAGTTGCCCCGCGAAACCAGAGTGACCCTCGCGCAACTTCGTTCTGGATATTGTAGCAGGTTAAACTCCTACTTATCCAGAATAGACCCCGACATATCAAACACATGTCCTGCATGCAATGAGGCCCCACATTATACTAACCACCTCGTTGCATGCCGTCGAAACAGCCCGTTTCTTGGGTTTCCCGTTAGATGACCTCGACGACAACCAAACTATCACTTACAATCCAAGCGGGGACTAGATAACCGTTACAACAACATCAATTGTAAAATTGAAGTTTTGCTGATTCTTCAATTTTACTGAAGACATTCAAATTCAATTTCATTAATTTTTATTTAAACTTTGTTTTCGTGCATTTGTGGTAGGAATTCCATATGAAAACCAAATTTGGTTGACCAAGCGCACAGAAAACAGAGCGCAGTGCAGAGTTATAAATGATCGTACTTCATTTTGCAGCATACGCGCGTTCCTTATGAATGAATTTGTTGGCGTTATAATATGAAATATTTTAAAAATATAGCGCGAGCTTGCTCCAATCTTATTGACGGATGATGGTGCGTCTGCGAATTTTTTAGTCGCTTGCGCCAAAGCTTAACTTTTTTCAAATATCATATTGAGAGATATGCATACATATGTGCATATGTGTACATATATGCAAATATATTTGGACATGTTAAATATATATATACAAATTGGTCATGTGTAACAAGTAGACGACGATTGCTGTTTGAGTTCACAGATTAGACCAAACTAAATGTTTAGTGTTCGTGGTGCTGCTTGTATAGCATAGCTCCTTATTGCAAATTTACATCAAATATATTGCCTGAGTTCAAAACCTATCACAGGTGTTGTCTTAATCCATGTTTAATTTTTATAAACTTTTTTTTAATGAATTTACTTTAATTTAATTTTAATTTTTCCCTCATTATATAAATGTTCTTCAAAATTTATTACTTCTTTTTGTTATTCTAATTTTCCTTAATACGCATGCCAAAGAACATTTGCGCCTACATATATTAACCGTTCCTTTATAAGGTGGTGAAAATTTGCTTGGTACCTTCTTAGAGTGGTGTAGTTTGGTGAATTCGCCCCGCAAGTAAGACACACTGGTTGATGCATGGCCCGGATTATTCAAATCAAATAATTTGGGTCGTGTATATGTGGCGACACCCACATTAAACATATATTTAAATTTATTTCATTCATGCATTCATAGGTTAATAATAAGTTCATTTATATTACAAGTAGTACAACTAAAAGTTAAGTTATTCTTCTTTCTTCTTTACATTGTTATCTTAAGAGTTATACTACCGCTATCTCTCTTGCATAAAATAATTAATATATATATCATAATAACGTAGTATATTATATATTCAGAGCATCATCACCTGATGCGCGTTAATCACTGTTATCTAAATATGTATATAAGGTAATAAATTCTAAGCTAAACATATCAGTTAGATTTTGGCTATCATGTCGCCCAGATGTGTATTAATAAAACAGTATACCACAATTGGTGACCCTGACGTGGACTTTAGTGGTCACCTTGGACCAACGGTGGAATTTACAGTAAGCACCCTACCCTACTACTGAAGGTGACAACAGGCTAAAATCCTACCACCTAACCTTCATCTGGCAGCGTTTTGCATTATCAGTGCAAACATTTCATAACTATTATTTCGTTATTTTCTATATTTATAAATTAAATATTATCCAAAATGCCTGCCGACGATGACACACCACATCTACCGAAAGCTTCCATATTCCTGGGGAACGATTCCAGCCCTGCCGAAATACGTGTTCAAGCTTCAGACAAAACAGGCCAGCCCTCTGATTTGCACAACTAAAATCACAGTTCCGCAATCATAACGCCACGAACGAAGTGGAAAAAATCCACCGATGCTGAGGACATAATTTTAAATCCTTCAACCGATAAGCCATGTTAACGTTTAAAGACCGCACTAATTGCTTCCTACTCAAAGTCGAGAGAAGCAAAAATCCTACAACTTCTGGACGATGAATGTCTCGGACGCCCTCCAAACATTTTCGACACCTTCGAAGTTTAGTTCCAGACATAGATGAGGAAGTGCTAAAAGCAAAGTGGCTCTCACATCTCCCCGTCCAAATGCGAGCATGTTTTGTTGCACGGTTAAGCGAAACCGCGGATCGTTTACACGACGTTCCTAGACCTTCTCACGGGCATTACATAGCAGGAACATCGCATACAAAAGGGCAAGGCCTACAGACGTAGAGAAAAAACTCGCTCACATCACGAAATATATTCAAAAGATTTTGGACATACCTACAGCAAAATAATGGACGAAAACGTTTTCGTTCACATAATATCAACAGAAGCAGATCGGGGCCTCCTGCGATGCATATAAGATATTAAATTATAAGTTAAGCATGTCAGTTGGATTTTGGCTATCACGTCTCCCAGACGTGAATTAATAAATCAATATACCTCATATATACAGTCCAAGGCAGACTAAGCGTTTTATCTGCGACTATTGTTGGTTAATGTCACCGGCCTATTGTCATTTCAAGATATACGTAAAATAAATGGACAACAGTATCCAACGCACAAAGATGTATAAAAATGCATGCCTTGAACTAGGCTTGCTAGAAGATGACAATCGTTGGAACAGTATGCTTGCTGAAGCGGCAGTAAACTGCACAGGAACACAAACTCGTCTACTATTTGCTATAGTACTGGCCCGACTACAAATATGAGTTCACCAAATCGAAGTGCATCTGATTTACAACACAGATATACATAAATCGTTAATTTTAGTAAAAATCTAAAAATTATCAAAATCGTGCCATAACTGTTCAAACCCCATATACTGAAGATGTGATCCCCAGTGTCTATAGTTGACCTTTTACTGAAAATTTCGGACGATGTGTTAGATGCATAACATAAAATCGATAATCTATTCTAATAATCTGTATGTAAAAAAGTGAAGAAGTTCGGCAGTAACCGAACATTTTATACTTATGCAACTTGCAAGGATTAAAGCCGAGGAAATACCTTCAGGTGGTGGCAAAATTTCAAATTATGAAATGTATATCACAAATGTGATATAAACTTAACAGAAAAAATTAAATTTATTATATTGAGATGATGTGGAAATTCTTTATATTAGTGTTTCGAGGTTTATCTGAAGGTTTACACCAAATCCTTATACATATATTAAGCTCTAAATTATTAATATAATTTTATTATTTTTAGGAAAACTGGTTCACTTAATCACATTAATGTATCACACATTTTGATCAACCTAAAAAGTTTAAAGCAGCTGGAAAGTTGGAAATCACTAAACAGAGAAATGTGTGGACTTGTTGCAATAACCTTTGATATTGTTAACTTATACTCGATAACATATTTTCAAGCAATTTTATAAATAACTATTTCACACATTTACAAAAATAACAAATATCATTTTATGACACATAGAGATAGGGGTGGTATTGACTCGATTTGATATCGTTTTGGCATTACTACATATTGCTAACCGAAAAAATATTCTCCGAGTTTCATTCAGTTAGCTCACATACCACCACCAATACATAAAGAGTAAAATCAACCGGATGTTTGAAAATCCTAAGCTAGGGCACGTTTTCACCCGATTTTATCCATTTAAGGCTTACAGTTGCACCGTTATTAGAAAAATAGGCTACCACAATGTTATTAAGGAAGCTCACATATTGGCCAATACATGCGGTATAAAGTGGGCCGCCCCCTAATAGACTTAATGTGAATATCTCCTAAACCTGTATCCTCCTGTATCTAACTCGATTAGTTGGAGGTAATACAAACAACCGTTAGGTAAACAAAACTGTTATACTCTGTAACAACATGTTGCAAGAGTATTAAAATGGGTTGAGTCGGGTTAATACTTTCCTTAGCACCAATATACTTACTGATAAGATTTTCGAACTTTTCGTTGACTTTATGCAGCATGTATCGGCCAATATGTGAGTTATCTTAATAAAATTGAGTGTACGTGATATAACAGCGCAACTTAGTGTCTAAAATGGATTAAATCGAGTAAAAACTTTCTCTAGCTAATATCAGGATTCTATATAGCTAATATCAGGCATTTCAAACATCTGGTTGACTTTTCTCTTTATATATGTGAAGTACCTCAATAAAACTTGCATATTTTTTTTGTTAATAATATATACTAGTGCAAAAAATAAATAAAATCGTTTCAGTACTACCACTCCCTTTCATATACCTTAGATAAGAAAATAAGCCTTCCGATTGACTATACCGTATAAACCAAACAAAATATAATATCTTAGCAAAATAAACTAAACGTATAATATTGAATATCCTATGGTTTAATTCCCAAAATATGTGAAATGAAATTATACTATATATGACATATAATAATTTTTTGTATCTTCTAATATCCTTTCGTTATATTCTAAAATAAAATCTTTATGAAAATATATTATCGAGTATACCAGAGTAATGTGAAAGGTTTAGAGCTTTCTCTGTCCCCAATACCCTGTATAGTGCTTTCGACTTTCCAGCTGTTTTTAAACTGTTTTGGTTGGTCAAAATGAGGGCTATTGTAGTGAAATGAGGTGGATCAGTTAAAAATTATGACCGTACACGAGTACTAATGGATTAGCGCGGAATATAAATACAGTTAATCTAAACTTTGGTCTTAACCTCATATCCCACATCAAATCAATATACTTGTATAATATTAAATTTAGCCTCTTCGGTTAAGATGGTTTTGAAGATCATTTGAAGATGATTTTAATATAGTTTTCGCTGACGCGAGGTAAAATATAGAAAAACAAGTAAGGAAGGGCTAAGTTCGGATGTAACCGAACACTTTATACTCTCGCAAAGTCAAATGGTATACTCGTTTGAGATTTCTTTGTGGATTGACTGATATTTTCGGTAGAAGGTCAACTATAGGCACTGGGGTCAACATATTTAGTACTTAGGGGTTTGAACAGTTTTGGTTCGATTTAGACAATTTTTGGCCGCAAGGTGGCATACTTTAATTGCATTATTCACGCAAAGTTTTACCCCGATATAATCATTGTTACCTGATTTGCATAGTGGAAAGTGAAAGAATCAGATGGAATTGAAAATGGTGTTACATGGGAAGCAAGCGTGGTTGTAGTCCGATTTCGCCCATTTTCACACTATGACATAGAAACATGAAAAGAACGTTATGCACCGAATTTGGTTGAAAGCGGTTGAGCAGATCTCAAGATATGGGTTTTCACCCAAAAGTGGGCTGTGCCACGCCCACTGACTAATTTACAACGCGGTTCCTATAAAGCCAATTTATACCATCTCAGAGATAAAATTTAATGTCTCTGGCGTGTTTAGTGCTTGATTTATCGCGATTTTAGTAGTTTTTAACAGTACCGTTATATGGGGAGTGGGCGGAGTTGTCACCCGATTTCAACTATTTTCACACCGTCAATAGAAGTGCTAAAAACATTTGCTTCTAGTGAATTCTGTTATTATAGCATTAGCGGTTTAGGAGATATGCACATTAAACCTATTAGAGGCGGGACCACGCCCACTTTTTAAAAAAAAGTTTTAACTGCAGATGCCCCTCCCAAATGTGATCCTGTGTATTAAATAACAGTCTTGTATCTTATTGCGGAGCTTAGTTATGGCAAGTTATTTGTTTTTGATTAATGGCGTTTTGTGGGCGTGGCAGTGGTCCGATTACGTTCATCTGCAATACCAACCGTCTCACGGTACCAAGAAACATGTCTTCCAAGTTTCATAAAGATATCTAAATTTTTACTCAAGTTAGAGCTTGCACGGACGGACGGACGGACAGACGGACGGACGGACGGACAGGCAGTCACCCGGATTTCAACTCGTCTCTTCATCCTGATCATTTATATATATATAACCCTATATCTAACTCGATTAGTTTTAGGTGATACAAACAACCGTTAGGTGAACAAAACTATTATACTCTGTAGCAACAGGTTGCGAGAGTATAAAAAGTGAGTCAAGTGAGTCTATGACCTATAATATAACTTAATAAAATGCCAAATTCGATTGTAATCCATTCACGATTTTGTCAAGGGGAAGGCTTTATTGGAGCAGATATTAAAATAAGACAAGGGGCGTGGCCTTAAAGTTATCAGAACCAAACTTTCCACAAAAAACGCTCGAACAATCTACACAGATCATAAAACCTTGATGCACGGATTTAAACAGAAGCCCGAACGCGCTTCACCATGGCAACATACGGCACATATCAGGTTCAAACAATATCGTTGCGGATATTAGCAGTTACATCCGGAGAACTTGCATGTGCTCAAACCAACAACTACTCCGCGACTCTAACACACCACTACAACTACGCAAAATCAGTAGTAATACCACGGACGTTTGTACACTGCGACAGACCCACAGGTACACCAAGGCTGTTCGTTCCACAACAATTAAGACGGCGAATCTGCGGGACTCTTCATTCAATCGCACACCCAGGTCGTCGAGCTACAAGACACTCACTGGCCGTCGACAGTCGACAGAGTAGCACATGCATTCATGCAAACTGGACTTGCACTAAACCAAACTTGAAGGACAATTTGAGTCAGACCTTTTCAGGAAACTCGCTGATCACCTCGGTTTCAAACATCAACACAACGAGTTATCACTCACTATCAAACGGAATTATCGGACGCTTTCCCCGACAGCTTAAATCATCTTTTCTCTGCTACGATTAAAGTTGGTACGATGCACTCTCTGCAGAACTACGAGCTATATTTAGAGAAGACATGCAAGCCAACCAGCAGAAACAGTTTTTGATGAGCCAGTCCGACTCCAAGGTGAGTTTTTAACACCATCAGTATAAGTATAACTAAGGGTTAAGTTATCCTAGTTTTTTCTTTACATTGTTATCCTAAGAGTTACACAACTGCTATCTCTCTTACATACAATAATTAAGCTATCATAATACCACAGGTCTACAATGGTTTTGGTGCCGCTCAAAGTAAAACTGATTTCAAGTACATTTGCTACCCTGATAAAAATTTGATACTTACTTTTTTAATGCTACGTGTAGTTTTTGAGATATCGCGAGGGTAAATGAATTAAAAAATATTCAATTAATTTATTTAATAACAAGAAAACATTTAATTTAAACCATTAAATTACATTAAATTACACATTTTTTTACAATATAGAAGCTTCTCTTTTTAGATTTCCTGCGATGGTGGTCTTCAGGGCACTCTCGTGTAATGGTCCAACAGTAATCTGCCATCATATGTTCATCCCAGCGACCTTGGTATCTATCTTCCATTACCTTCAAATCTTGATGGAAGCGTTCCCCTTGTTCTTCGCTATACGAATCCAAGATTTTCAGGAAACTTGTCTAAATGATTGTCCAGATAGTGTACTTTAATTCTCATATTTATTACAACCAAGATTTTTAAAGTTAATTAAAAAGTTTTGTACTAATTCTTTGTAATTTTCGGCCTTTTGATTTCCAAAAAAAAATTTTACAACAGCAACAAAAGATGTCCAAGCCGCTGCTTCTAACGTATTCATTGAATCTATGAAATAGTTGTTTTTCATTAAAAATCGTATCTGTGGGCCATCAAAAATGCTTTTAGCTTTTCGTTACTTAAACCAAGAAACTTTCTTGAAAGATATAAAAACACGGACCAGTTTTATCCAATACCTTAACATATTGCTTCATAAGTCCCAATTTGATGTGCAATGGTGGCAATATAATCTTATCTCTAGAAACTAAAGGATTGTTTATAATATTTTGTTTGGCAACCGTCATGTGGTTTCTCAATCCAATCTTTCTTAATCCAGTGATCTTTTTTGCTCTACTGTCCCATAAACATATGAAGCATGGAAATTTAGTGTACCCACTTTGTTGACCTAACAGAAAGTTGACCATTTTTAAATCTACACATATAATCCATTGTTGCTCCGAGTAATTGAGTTTTTTAAGATAGGATCCACATTTTGATTCGCTTCTTTCAATTTCGTTGAATGAGCAATAGGTACAGCTGCATGTTCATTGCCATTATGTAGGAAAACACATTTTAAACTTTGCTTACAGCTATCCATAAACAATCTCCATTCTTTAGCTTTGTACGTTGAGAGCCCCAGTTTCATTAATAGGCCACCAATGTTATTACAGTATACTATATCATTTTCTAAGCTGAAAAATGGGAGAAATTCTTTTTCGCGATCACGATAAAATGTTAATTTTGTACTTTAAGACAACAAATTTCTTTCTTTGAGTCTGGATGCTAGGAGCTCAGATCGCTCTTTCGAAATGTCAAGGTCTCTAACTAAATCAGTTAGAGCAATAAATGAGAATAAAGTAAAGGTGCTGTTGACACTTCAAAATCACTGTCCTGTTCCTCAACAAAATCTTCCAGCATCTCTGTATCCGAGAAATCTGATAAGTCGGATGGATCTGAAATATCTTGAGTCATAGGAGATGGTACGTCAACAGTTGAGGTTTTTAGCAGACGTAGAATCAGGATATGTAATTTTTCTTTTATTTATACCATGTAATTCTACAGCACAAAAATACCAGTCGTTAAAGTGATTTTTTGGTTCAGCCCAAATCATTGGCTAACTATACTTTAAATGATGACGTTTACCCAGTGTCCACTGTCGTAAATGTTCACTACACACCTTACACACAATGTTTGGAACCCGCGATTTGTCCAGAGCCTTCATCTCTATCTGAAAGTAATCAAAGTATGTTTTCTTTACTGAATTTTTTATAGGTTTTCTAAACTTTTTCACTACATATTCATCACAAGTGTGACAAAATGTGTGTGGATTATTTACACAACACCTTCTCGACGACCTCATATCGGTATTATTAATTAATAAACGAAATTAGTTGATAACATTAACATTAGGTATGATAAAACACATTTTTTAGGTTATGATCGATCGATACAAACCTGAACGTAGCTTCAACGGTTTGACAGCTACACGCGCCATCTTTATATCATAAGATTAGCGGCAACAAACAGAAAGTATTTTTGTGTAGGCCTGTCTAATGTATTACATATTAAGAACATCGCCACCTGTTGCACGTTGATAACCGTTGCCTAAATACGCATATAAGATATTAAATGCTAAGCTAAGCATGTCGTTTGGATTTTGGCTATCACGTCCCCCAGACGTGTATTAATAAACCAATATACCTCATATATACAGTTCAAGGCAGACTAAGCGTTTTATCTGCGACTATTGTTGGTTAATGTCACCGGACCATTGTCATTTTAAGATATACGTAAAATAAATGGACAACAGTATCCAACGTATAAAGATGTATAAAGATGCATGCCTTGAACTAGGCTTGCTAGAAGATGACAATCGTTGGAACAGTATGCTTGCTGAAGCGGCAGTAAACTGCACAGGAACACAAACTCGTCTACTATTTGCTATAGTACTGGCCCGACTACAAATATGAGTTCATTAAATCGAAGTGCATCTGATTAACAACACAGATATACATAAATCGTTAATTTCAATATTCCACGTATACTGCCGAATTGGCAGCGACTGTTTCTGACAATGTTTTTGACAATGTTTCACTATTGAAGGATTGACAAAAAACAATTCACCATCGATATTGTTTGCGATGTCAACGAAGCCGTGAAGTAACCAATTGAGTGTTTGAATTCATTCGATATGCCGGATGTGCCACCGCACCATTTACCCAAGTTAGATCTCCGTTTATTTTGCTTGGAGATTTGAACCTAACACGGCTTTGCAATGCACAAGATTAATCATCAAAAAGTTATTGAAAAACACGAATCCCTATGATTCTCACAGATGTACCAATTGAATTGAAAAGAGTTTCTAATTAAAGGCCAAATTCTGTCTTAGATTTGGCACACCATCCATTTTGTTTCTATTCGCTTAAGACGGATTGACCAAAAATGCTGTAGACTCAGAATGACGAGACGTGTTGAAATCCGGGCGTCTGTCCGTACAAGTTGTCACTTGAATTGAAATTAAGATATCTTGATGAAACTTGGTACACCTGTTTCTTGATAAGGTAAGGGTTTTGAAGGAGCCGGTGGAAAATTGGACTATTGGTGTGGCACCGCCTACCTTTAGGTGAAATCTTATATCTCCTGACTTTCCGGACTTACTCGACCGATTTCAACCAAATTTGATTCCTAACAAATCTTAACGTTCCTATGTTATGGTGCAAAAATGGTTGACTACAGTCAAGCCTCGTATATCACAACTTTAAATTTCATCTGATTCTTTCACTTACTTGATTTGTATACAAACAATAATGAATATATCAGAATAAAACTTTGCACAAATAGTGCCTTTAATGTATATTTATATCTTGGGATCTACATAACAGATTTCAACCAAATTCGGTACGTAACATTCTTCTCATATTTCTATATTATAGTGCGAAAATGGGAGAAATCGAATTAAAACCACGCCTATATAGCATATAACACCATTTTAAATTCCATCTGATTTTTTCACTTTCTTCTATGCGAATCAATCAAAAATGAAATGAATATTAGTCACCCGGATTTCCACTCGTCTCTTTATCCTGATCATTTATATATATTATATATATATACAACCCTATATCTAACTCGATTAGTTTTAGGTGATACAAACAACCGTTAGGTGAACAAAACTATTATACTCTGTAGCAACATGTTGCGAGAGTATAACACACTTACGGAACAAAAACATTTCATATTACCATATTGCGTATATGGTAATATTGGCATTCACATATTAAGAGATTATTGCTTATATTTTTAAAATGTTAATTGAAAAAGTCTGTAATTTGTTTTCTATATTTTTCAATTTACATGAAATATCGTGCGATTTCATTTTCCCTAATTCACACAAAAACTTGTTTACTGAAAAAAATATGTTTGAAGCTCTTATATGTATTTTAAAACTTCGAGAACAGACGAAGGCTTTGGAAGATCATCTTCTTTCATTTGCTCCTCAATTTCAGCAGCATCCTAAATATCTTAACCAATAAACATATATATTCATTTGCTTTGCAGAGATGCCATCTGCTGCTTATCACAAATGCTGCGAAATATATATATTCGGCAATGTCAGATTATTTTTTAACGAAAGTTTTTTGTGCAATTAGCCGGATGAAATTAGAGGTTTTTTTTCAATAACACATATATTTAACCAATTATGCGGAGTAACTAATTAACCGGGTTCAATTAAGCGGGAAAATTTACACGTATTTTGTATGCAATATACTTTTGACAGATTAGGTGATTCAAATAAGCCTGGGGTCAATTAAGCGAGGGATATTGTGTTGTAGATGGGCGTAATCGGACCACTGCCACGTCCACATAACGTCATTAATTGAAAACCAATAAATTGTCATAATTAAGCACCACAATAAGATACCAGACAGTTAGTTGGTATAATGAATCGTAATCTGTATCTGTAGCTTAAAATTATTTAAAAAAGTGGGCTTGGCCCCGCCTTCTAATAAATTTATAAATTTAATGTGTATATCTCCAAAACCCCTAAAGATTTAATTATGTAAGTGAACCAAATTCACTCAGGGAGAATCAGTTTAGCACCTCTACCGACAGTGTGGAAATGGGTGAAATCGGGTGATAACCCTACCCACTCCGTGAATAACGGTTTTGATTAAAACTACTAAAAATCTGATAACTCAATTAATAAATAAGTCAGTTACTTTGAATTTTACACATAGGATGGTAAATTAAGCTTTATTGGAGAAAATACAAAAATTGGACAATGGGCGTGGCACCGTCCACCTTTGGGTAAAAACCCATATCTTGGGATCTGATTGACCGATTTCAACAAATTATTTTATAGTGCAAAAATTAACGATATCTGATTAAAACCACGCCTACTTCTCATATAACACCAGTATACAAATCAAACACTAATTAAACTCAGCAAAAAGAGTGCCTTCAAGATATACCATCACCAGTCTAAAAATAGTCAAAATCGGGCCATTACACAAGCACACATATACCGAAAATATGGAAATATTTCTAGCGAAATTATCGTTCAATATATGATATAGAATTAGAATTCGGAGAGAGTTCTTTATTAGTAATAGTATGTCTGTATAGATGGATACCATATACCTAATAGAAAGATTATCGAACTACCGGCCCACTTTATACCGCATATATCGGCCAATATGTGAGCTTCCTTAATTAATAGCATTGTGGTGGCGTGTTTTTCTAATAACGATGCAACTGTAAGCCTAAAGCAAATATTAGGATTTTTAAACAACCGGTTGACTTTACTCCTCATGTATTGGTGATGGAATGAAACTCGGATAGCATTTTTCCGATAGCAATATGTAGTAATGTCAAAAAGATATCAAATCGACTCAATACCACCCCTATCTCCATATGAACATAAAATGATTTCGAGTATACCTTAACAATATCAAAGGTTATTGCAACAAGTCCGCGCTTTTCTCTGTATAGTGATTTCCAACTTTTCACCTGTATTTAAACCGTTTAGGTGGGTCTAAATGTGAAATATATTAATGTTATTAAGTGAACATATTTTCCTTAAAATTATTATACTCTCGCAACCTGTTGCTACAGAGTATAATAGTTTTGTTCACCTAACGGTTGTTTGTATCACCTAAAATTAATCGAGTTAGATATAGGGTTATATATAAATAAATGATCAGGATGAAGAGACGAGTTGAAATCCGGGTGACTGTCTGTCCGTCCGTTCGTCTGTCCGTCCGTCTGTCCGTCTGTCCGTCCGTCCGTGCAAGCTCTAACTTGAGTAAAAATTGAGATATCTTTATGAAACTTGGTAGACATGTTTCATGGTACCGTGAGACGGTTGGTATTGCAGATGGGCGTAATCGGACCACTGCCACGCCCACAAAACGCCATTAATCAAAAACAAATAACTTGCCATAACTAAGCTCCGCAATAAGATACAAGACTGTTATTTGGTACACAGGATCACATTAGGAAGGGGCATCTGCAGTTAAAATTTTTTTTTTAAAAGTGGGCGTGGTCCCGCCTCTAATAGGTTTAATGTGCATGTCTCCTAAACCGCTAATGTTATAATAACAAGATTCACTGGAAGCAAATTTTTTTAGAACCTCTACCCACAGTGTGAAAATAGTTGAAAGCAGGTGGCAACTCCGCCCACTCCCCATATAACGGTACTGTTAAAAACTACTAAAAGCGCGATAAATCAAGCACTAAACACGCCAGAGACATTAAATTTTATCTCTGAGATGGTATAAGATGACTTTATAGGAACCGCGTTCAAAATTAGACAGTGGGCGTGGCACAGCCCACTTTTAGGTGAAAACCCATATCTTGAGATCTGCTTAACCGATTTCAACCAAATTCGGTGCATAACGTTCTTTTCATGTTTCTATGTCATAGTGCGAAAATGGGCGAAATTAGACTACAACCACGCCTACTTCCCATATAACACCATTTTAAATTCCATCTGATTCTTTCACTTTCCACTATGCATATCAAGCAACAATGATTATATCGGGGTAAAACTTTGCGTGAATAATGCGATTAAAGTATGCCACCTTGTGGCCAAAAATTGTCTAAATCTAACCAAAACTGTTTAAGCCCCTAAGTACTAAATACGTGGACCCCAGTGCCTATAGTTGACCTTCTACCGAAAATATCAGTCAATCCACAAAGAAATCTCAAACGAGTATACCATTTGACTTTGCGAGAGTATAAAATGTTCGGTTACATCCGAACTTAGCCCTTCCTTACTTGTTAAATTATAATCATGTTTTAGCGCTGAATATATGTATAAGGATTTGGTGTAAGTTTTGAGATAAACCTCGTATCACTAATATAAAGAATTTCAACATCATCTCAATATAATAAATTTAAACTTTTCTGTTGAGTTTATGTCACATACATCACATTTTTATACTCTCGCAACATGTTGCTACAGAGTATAATAGTTTTGTTCACCTAACGGTTGTTTGTATCACCTAAAACTAATCGAGTTAGATATAGGGTTATGTACCTATATATAAATGATCAGGATGAAGAGACGAGTTGAAATCCGGGTGACTGTCTGTCCGTGCAAGCTGTAACTTGAGTAAAAATTGAAATATGTTTATGAAACTTGGTACACATGTTTCTTGGTACAGTAAGACGGTTGGTATTGCAGATGGGCGTAATCGGACCACGGCCACGCCCACAAAACGCCTTTAATCAAAAACAAATAAATTATCATAACTAAGCTCCGCAATAAGATACAAGACTGTTATTTGGTACACGAGATCACATTAGGGAGGGGCATCTGAAGTTAAAATTTTTTTTTTAAGTGGGCGTGGTCTCGCCCCTAATAGGTCTAATGTGCATATCTCCTAAACTACTTAAGCTATAATAACAAAATTCACTGGAAGCAAATTTTTTTAGCACTTCTACCTACGGTGTGAAAATGGGTGAAAGCGGGTAACAACCCAGCCCACTCCCCATGTAACGGTACTGTTAAAAACTACTAAAAGCGCGATTAATCAAGCACTAAACACGCCAGAGACATTAAATTGTATCTCAGGAATGGTATGAGATGACTTTATAGGAACCGCGTTCAAAATTAGACATTGGGCGTGACACCGCCCACTTTTAGGTGAAAACCCATATCTTGGGATCTTTTTAACCGATTTCAACCAAATTTGGTACATAACATGATTTTTATATTTCTATGTTATCGTGCGAAAATGGGCGAAATCGGATTACAACCACGCCTATTTTCCATATGACACCATTTTAAATTCCACTTGATTCTTTCACTTTCCACTATGCAAATCAAGCAACAATGATTATATCGGCGTAAAACCTTGCGTGAATAATACGTTTAACCTTGTGACCAAAAATTCTCTAAATCGAACCAAAACTGTTCAAGCGCCTAGGTACTGAATATGTGGATCCCAGTACCTATAGTTGACTGTTTACCGTAAATATCGGCCATTTTGTAAGATATATAATTGAAATTCGTATAATAGAATAAATAAATGAAACTATCGATAATAGTATGTCTTTGTTTCAAAAATGGGTTGAATCGGATCAATAGTTCTTGTAGCCCTCATATATCTAATATAAATATTTTTGAACTTCCGCGTGACTTTATACCGCATATGTGAGTTATCTCAATGAAAATGAGAGAGCGTGTTTTACTCATAACAAGATCAAATCGGGTGAAAATGTTCCTTAGCGCCCATGTAACTAATATCAGGATTTTCGAACATTCGTCTGACTTTACTCCATTTGATTGGTGATGGTATGTGAGGTACCTTAATGAAACAGTGGGAGCATTTTATTAGTCTGTGGCATGTTAGTTGGAATAAATTAATAAAATCGGGATAATACTACCCTCAAATTCCATATACTACTTATAATGCTTTTCGTTATTCTAACCAGTTTTATGCCGAATATGTCGGTCAGTGAGTATTAATATTTTTTTTTATATATAAAATTGCTTCAAAATATGTTCTCGAGTATAGCTGAGCAATGTCAAAATTAATATCTTTCTCTATCCCCAATATATATATGATTTCCGTCTTTCCACCTGACTTTACACCGTTCCGGTTGATCAACGTGATATTTTAAGGAAATTAAGTGGAAACGATTTCTTAAAAATTATGTGGTTTGACGCTGAATTAGAATGAAATTAGTATATACTAAGCCTAAACCTCACACCTTCATATAATGAATTCCGATTCTCTGGTTGACGTTTGCCACCTAAGCTTATAATATAAAATTTAGCCACTTTGGTGGAGTTAATATCACATTCATACTTATGTATATCTCACTTTAAGCAATAAAACTGAGACTAAGTTTATGGCCTTTAATATAAGTCAAGAAGATACCAAATTTGATTTAATAATGTTTAATTCAACATTTTTTAATATACGGTTTGAAGGAATTTTCTGGTCTTTGATTTTCCCAGCTCAAATGTACTACTTATGGTATACTTTTTTTCGTCAATTTTATAATTTAATAATAATAATAATAATAATAATAAACCCAACGATTACCCTCCTCCCGCCCAACCGACGCGAGGGGCGCAATCCGCATACGTGCGGAATTAGCCGAGTCAGAAAAGGCAAGAGAGTTTTTAAGTGTTGAGATCTAAAACTGCTCAGCTACAGAAACAAAAATTTCAACAGCTAAGATCTAAAGTTACAATATAATAAATTGTTACATTTTCATTTATTAAGAGAAAACAATAAAGTCTTTTTAATTTTGAAAAGTGAGTCAGATAAGTCAAATGTGCTGGAATGAGAATTAAAATCATGACATATACGGCGGAATGGCTCGTTTAGTTCAGGATTTTAGCAGTAAAGGTCTAAACTGCCTCGAAAGGCGAACCGGGATATTAAATTTAATTTCAGACAGGAGAAAAGAACTGCAAACAGTTCCATTCAAAAGTTTCACTAAGAATATTATGCCAAGCATTTCCCTACGACTAGAAAGTGTAGGTAGATTTATAAGTTTTAAACGACTAGTGTATGGAGGTAGACTTACCCTAGAATCCCATCGGAAATGCGCTAAGGCGAAAAGTAAAAATTGTTTTTGAACCGACTCTAACTTGTCAAAATGGATTTGGTAGCTAGGGTTCCATACCACAGAGCCATATTCCAATATAGGTCTAACCAAAGTTGTATAAAGTGTTTTAGTAATATACGGATCTCTAAATTCTTTGGACCAACGTTTAACAAAACTGAGGACAGCTTTTGCTTTCAAGACCATGGTATCAATATGAAGACTGAAATTAAGCTTAGGGTCCATATTAACTCCCAAATCAACATAGTTTAAAACTTGCTCTAGAATATGGTGTTTTATTACATAAGAAGAGGGGTGCACAGATCTACGGGAAAAGCACATCGTCTTACATTTATTGAGATTCAATGGCAAATCATTTCTATCACACCATGCAACCAAATTGTTTAAGTCTGTTTGCAACAGACACCTTTCCTCAGTTGAAGTGTATGATTTAAAAAGCTTTACATCGTCAGCGTATAATAAAATTTTTGTGAATTCTATTACTGAAGAGATATCGTTAATAAACAACAAGAACAGAATCGGGCCAAGATGACTACCTTGCGGAACACCAGAAGAAACATTAATTGTATCTGAAGGTGTATCCTCAAATATCACTCGTTGTGTTCTATTATAAAGATAGGAAGATACCCATTGAAGGAATCTTGGCTGAAAGCCCAGCAGATCAAGTTTATGTATGAGAATCGAGATATTTACTTTATCGAAAGCTTTGCTAAAGTCTGTGTATATAACATCCGTATGCTTTTGTTCCCTAAAACCCAATGATACATGGTTTACAAATTCAAGTAAGTTGGATATAGTCGAGTTCCCTTTACGAAATCCATGCTGAGATGAGGAAATTAACGGAGAAATCGAAAAGGTTATATGGTCAGTGATGATAGCTTCAAAAAGTTTAGGTATAACTGATAGTTTTGCGATACCTCTATAGTTTTCAATGTTGGATCTAAATCCACTTTTATGCAAAGGGATTATAAATGACTGTTAAGAGAGGAATTAAATATCCTTGTCAAAGGCAAGTAAATATATTTGGCACTATTTTTTAGGAAGCAATTTTTCATAGTGCCTAAATTTTTCAGTGAGGGTTACAAGATCACGACCGATTTCGTTAAAGCCATTGCGTGTCTCCCTATAAACCTTAAATATATCGATTTCAATAGATCTACAATTTTAACAGGACCAGGATTCTACCAGTCAGTCCAGCACATTTAATATGGGCAAGCCCATCACAAAGCCAGCATGAAACGTAGCGATCTGACTCGCCTTTAATGTTACAATTGGGGAAGTTACAAGACATAATAAACCACAAGAATGAAGATCAAATAAAAGAGTAGGTAGAACAAAATTTAATAGATAAATAATAAATTAGTGTGTTAATAAAATATTAATAATAATAAATTCAATTAAGAACATTTTTTTTTTTTTTTTTTTTTTATCAAAGTTTAAAACCAAGACAATTTGAAGAAGCAATATAGCGAGCAGTTTTAGAAGCACTGTAACAAATAAAAAGCTAAACGCAACACAGCTGTGAATAAAGAAGTAAATAAGATAAACAAAGTGAGAAAATAGAAATAAAATAAAACAAAATGAAAGAAAGGCTGACTCGGCACCAAAAATTGGAAAGTTTAAACTTTTTAATACTTTTTAATACCGCACAAAACAGAACATTTACTCAACTCTCGCAACATGTTGCAACAGAGTATAGTTTTGTTCACCAAAGAGTTGTTTGCATCCCCTTAAGTGATAGATATAGATTTCTATATACATATATTTCTTCTAATATTTGGTGATAATCAGTGGTTAGGTATATTTTCTCAGCCATCATGTTGAACTTATTATAAAATATACCAGACAACAATGCTAAAAAAGTTTCTTAGAGTGCTGGACTTTGTATAGAGCAAAAAAATCTTTCTAGCAAAAATTGCATGAAATAAATATTAGTAATGTAGTATCAAAAGTTTTGTCGTTTTGGTATACCATATTCACCAATGCCTTCAACGCAAATACTGTTACCTCTTACAGAAACAAGTCAAAATTCAGAAAGACACAAAGAAAACTTTTTCAAAATTCAAAACGTTTTAAATTCAAATATTACTACAGAAGACATTTCTAATTTAAACGATTTTAAACACTTCCTGTCTGATAGTAGAATAAATATGTCTTTTGATGACTATTTGTTAGCCCTTAGGTCAAGTTTAACAAAACCCAAAATTTTTCTAAAAAGAAAATTACAGGATCGTTTTATAAACGCTTATAATCCTCTGATTTTGGAACTCCATAGAGCAAATATGGATATCCAATATATACTGGATGCATATGCTTGCCGTTCATATATAATTAATTATATTAACAAGTCTAACAGGGGAATTTCTAGACTCTTAAATGAAGTTATATCAGAGGTAAATGCTGAAAATTATACTATTAAGCAAAAACTTAAACATATAGGTCACAAATTTATATCAGGAACAGAAATATCTGCACAAGAAGCAGTATATTGCTGCATTGGGCTCCATCTTTCGGAAGCAAGTAATGCAGAAATATTTATAAATACCTCTCGACCTGAGGAACGTGTTCGAATGGTAAAACTTAGAGCGGAACTTCAGAACCTTCCTTCAGGTTCGACTGAAATATTCGTAGCCGGTATTTTAGACCGTTATGTTCAAAGATCCGATCAGTTAGAAACTCTTTGTTTAGCTGATTTTGCATCTAGGTATAAATATTTTAAATCTAGTAGAAGAGCACAAGATAGTGATCATGAAGAAGAAGAGAGGGAAGACGATAATTTACCAGAAAGCGGGGTTCTCATGCCTCTTAAAGACGGTAGAGGTTTTGTGAAAAATCGTACCAAACTTGTATTATTCGGTATAGAAGGTTTAACCCAGATTTGGCCAGAGTTGAGAATTTCCACGAAATGGTAATGCTTTACTATCCATGGCGGAATGAACAGAAAGATCTCATTAACAACGATAATGAGCAGACTTGTATAACACATTGTATTATAATTGAGGTAAATCAAAGAAAATATGATGTTTTTGAGCAAAGAGAACTTGAAAATGTTCGAGAAAGTAATGAAATAGACTTGGACGAAGGTGCTCAATTTGAGTGTTGGCACTTCCAGAAATAAACCCAAATATAAATTTGCTGGACTTGCATGGCGAAGATTCAACAGATAATGGCACTGAATCTGATTGCAATATTAAACTTATTAATATACCCCCTTTAATTCCAGTTGAGGAATTATTTTCTTTAGTTCAAAGTCTAAACACTAAGCAAAGAACCTATTTGACACATTTGATACACCACCTAAAAACAAATCTTCCATTTTATGAGTTCATTAGCGGCGGTGCAGGTGTAGGAAAGAGTCATTTGATATCTGCAATATATCAATCTCTTAACCATCGTTACAATTCTACACCTGGATCCAATCCAAGTTCCTTAAAAGTTCTTCTTTGCGCACCTACGGGAAAAGCAGCATTCGGAATAGGTGGAATGACCCTTCATTCAATATTCTCTTTACCTGTTAATCAGTTGAATAAAGAATTGAGGCCACTTAGCAATGACACAGTTAATTCATTGTATTCCAGACTTATCGATTTAAAATTAATCATAATTGATGAAATATCGATGGTAGGTGCTCGTATGTTTAGCTCTGTTGATGCGAGATTAAAACAAATTTTCAAAGCAGACAGCCCCTTCGGTGGTATACCGATCATCGTGTTTGGTGATTTGAAGCAACTCTCACCTGTTGGAGATAGGTGGATATTCTCTCCTAATCCCAATGATGCATACAGCACTTTAATTGGTTTCCCTTTGAGGGAGTTATTTAAATACTTTGAATTAACAGATATAATGAGACAACGGGATCATCAGGCCTTTGCAATTGCATTAAATCATATGGCATCTGGTACTATGAAAATGAGAATATTATGGAAAGAGTTAAACTTTTCAAAACTTCTGAAACGCAGGGACTATCCTATGAATTGACACTTAAAAAATACGCCAAATAAATGATTACAGTGAATATAAACATGTGTGATGACTTGGTTTAATGGTGCAGCTGGACAACTTATGCAAATTGATTTCCATTGTTCTTTTCCAACAACTCTGTGGTTTAAATTTTTGGAACCTTCTGTGGTTTTGATAGCACGATCAAAAAAGCCTCATCCTCTAGAAAGTTCTTGGACACTAATTGAAAAAGTTCTAAAATCTTTTCAATATAAAAGAAATGAACAAATTTCAATTGAAAGAAATCAGTTTCCAGTTGTTCCGGCTGAGGGAATAACTATTCATAAAGCTCAGGGTGCCACATATAATAAAGTTGTAGTTCATACTCGACCCAGAATGCCTAGAGCTTCGATATATGTCGCTTGTAGTCGAGCTACTTCTGCAGAAGGTCTATTCATCATAGGAAATTTTATTCCTCCTAACAAATTTTCTGAATCGGATCCCGTATTTAGGGAACTGAGGGAATTGAACACAAATAAAGCTTTGACAACAAGTTTCAATTTTATGATTTCCCGAACATCAGGACATCAAATTTTATTCCATAATGTTCAGAGTCTTCACGCTCACATTAATGATATAAAAAGCGACTGTTTGATGCAATCTTCAGATATTTTATGTTTTGTAGAAACTTGGAGTTATCCTTGCGAAAGTTTTGATATACCAGGATTTACTCCAATTAACGAGCTGAGGATAGATAGCACGGAAACAACCAACAGAAATAAACGGGGCATTATAATATATGCAAAGCATAGTATTGTTTGCTCTATAGAATCAAAGGCTGTAAAGAAAATTTATTCAGGCCGCACAGTTTTAGAAGGGGTTTTGTTTAAATGTTTCAATATTAATATTCTGGTTCTATATAGAAATTCAGCTTTCTCTGTCAGACAATTAATTGTAGAACTTCAGGAAGTCCTTACTTCTGAGTTAGGCAATCAAAATGTGCTAATTGTTGGAGATTTTAACATTTCTACAGGGACTGCAATTAGAAATCTGCTCCAAGAAAAAAACTTTAGTTCCCTGCTTGGTGCAGAATATTCAACTACACCTGCCGGTACACAAATTGATAGGGCATTTTCAAACATGGATCCTTCCCGTGTAAATGAAATTACTTTTGAGACAGTACAAAGCTATCATGACAGTATTTGTGTCTCTATTTCGAACTAAAGTTTGCAGAATTAGTGCAATAGTTCTTAATTTTTTTCCAAATATAATCGAATTGGAATGGTATAGGAATTTTGACAGTAGTTTTTAAGACAATTTTAAGAAAAATATGTAAATAATCTAATTAAGAAAATTTAAATTATATATATATATATATTATATATGACATTATTGTATAAATATATGATAGAAATTAAATAGTATAAGGAAAGAAGAAATATAATTTGGATATATGTATAAGAAATTTATGTTTAATATTCTAAATATTATATACAAATTAATATAATAATATTTTATAATTTTTAAAGTTGTTAATATTAATTATTTTTAAGCTAAACATGTATAATAATATCGATATAATAAATAAAAAATGTTATTCATTGTCCAAACACGATTTCTTTTCATACTTCTCAATACAGTTGTAATGCATTCTATATAAAATCAATTATAAGCGTATACAAAAAGCACAAGAACGATTTCTCATAATTTGAGTAAATTTAGTTTACAAATTGCTCTAATTATTTTCACTCTGAGTGAAAAGCAAATAACTAAGGCAACAGTTCCTACTTCTAATTATTAAAATATATAAAGAAGTCTCAAACGAATATACCATTTAACTTTGCGAGAGTATAAAATGTTCGGTTACATCCGAACTTAGCACTTCCTTACTTGTTTATATAATTTTAGCTGACGTGAAATGAAATAAAACAATAAAACTTAGTTAGTCTATGACCTATAATATACATTATAAAATTCCAAATTGAATTGTAATCCATTCTGGATTTCGTCGAATAATAAATGTTGAATTCTTTCGTAACATTTCTTAATATAAACGTGTTTCCACCACCGGAAGGTATTTCCCCGACTTTAATCCTTGCAAGTTGCATAAAAAAAAATGATCTTCGATTTCCAATTATGCATCTTACACATTGACCGATATTTTCAGTAAAAAGTCAACCATAGGCACATATTCAGTACCTAGGGGCTTAAACAGTTTTGGTTCGATTTAGACAATTTTTGGTCACAAGGTGGCAGGCATTAAACTAATTATTTACGCAAAGTTTTACTTCGATAAAATCACTTTAGCTTGATTTGCATAGTGAAAAGTGAAGGAATCAGATGGAATTTAAAATAGTGTTAGATGCTAAATAGGCGTGGTTGTAATCCGATTTCATTTTGAAACTATAACAAAGAAATATGAGAAGAATGTTATGTACTGAATTTGGTTGAAATCTGCTAAGCAGATCCCAAGATATTGGGTTTCACCTAAAAGTAAGCGGTGCCACGCCCACTGTCTTAGTTTGAACGCGGGTCCTATAAATTCATCTTATACTATCCCAAAGATTAAATTTATTTCTGTGAGGTGTTTGATGCTAAATTTATCGCCCTTTTAGTAGTTTTTAATAGCACCGTTATATGAGGAGTGGGCTGGATTGTCATCCATTTTCACACTGTCGATAGTGGTGCTAAAGACATTTGTTCTTAGTGAATTTTGTTATTATAGCTTTAGCGGTTTGAGAGATATTCAACCTATTCGGGGCGGGGCCACCCCCACTTAAAAAAAATTTAATCTGAATATGCCCTTCCCTAATGTAATCCTGTATACTAAATAACAGTCTTATATCTTATTGTGGAGCTTAGTTATGGAAATTTATTTGTTTTTGATTAATGGCGTCTTGTGGGCGTGGCAGTGGTCCCATTGCGCCCATCTGCCAACCGTCTTACGGTACCAAGAAGCATGTGTACCAAGCTTCATAAAAATATCTCAATTTTTACTCAAGTTACAGCTTGTACAGGCGGAGGGACAGACAGACAGTTGCCCGGATTTTAACTCGTCTTTTCCTTGTGGTCATTTATATACATATGTAACAGTGTTAATTGTTGGTTAAGTATAATTGTTTGATAAATGTTAATTATAAGAGTGAACACAGTAATGTGATTACAAAAAATATATCTGCTCAGACAACCTTAACCGAATTGGGGATTTGACGACTTGTCTCGACCGCTGCTTTCCGACTTGCCCTTTTGACTTTCGACAGCTTGACTACTTCCCAGCTTAACGACACATTTGACGACTTCTGGCGATTCTAAGGCTAATGGTGTTGCCACCCTTTTACACGTATATATAATATATAACCCTATATTTAACTCGATTAGTTTTAAATGTAAAAATTGAGATATCTTTATGAAACTTGGTACAAATATTTCTTAGTACCGTAAAACGGTTGGTATTGCAAATGGGCGTAATCAGACCACTGCCACGCCCACAAACCGCCATTATTCAAAAACGCATAAATTGCCATAACTAAGCTCCACAATAAGATACAAGACTGTTATTTGGTATACCGAATGACAGGCGTGGTCCTGCCCCTTAATAGGTTTAATGTGCATATTTCCTAAACCGCTCAAGCTATGACAAAATTCACTGAAAATTAATGTTTTTAGCACCTCTATCGACAGTGTGAAAATGGGTGAAATCGGGGGCAACTGCGCCCAACTACTAAAAGCGCGATAAATCAAGCACAAAACAGCCACAGACATTAAATTTTATCTCTAGAATGGTATGAGATGACTTTAAAGTAATCGCGTTCAAAATTACACAGTGGGCGTGGCACCGCCCAATTTTAAGTGAAAACCCATACCTTGGGATCTGCTTAACCGATTTCAACCAAATTCGGTACATAAGATTCTTCTCATATTTCTTTGTTATAGTTTGAAAATGGGCGAAATCGGATTACAACCACGCCTATTTCCCATTTAAAGCCATTTTAAATTATATCTGATTTTTTCACTTTCCCCTATGCAAATCAAGCAACAATGGTTGCATCGGGATAAAACTTTGCGTGAATAATGCGTTTGAGGTATGGCATCTTGTGACCAAAAATTGTCTAAAAGAACTGAATATGTGAACCCCAGTGCCTATAGTTGACTACTTATCGAAAATACTGGTCAATGTGTAAGATATATAATTGAAATTCATATAATAAAATAAATTAATGAAACTCTCGGCAATAAGTATGTTTGTGTCAAAAAATGGGTTGAATCGGATCAATATTTTTTATAGCCCTCTAATATACAGATTTTTGAACTTCCGGGTGACTTTATACCGCATATATCGACCAATATGTGAGTTATCTCAATGAAAATGAGAAAGCGTGTTCTACTCATAACAAGCTATCCTTGTGCCTAAAATGGATTAAATCGGGTGAAAATTTTTCTAGCCCCCATGTAACTAATATCAGGATTTTCGAACATTCGTCTGACTTTACTCCACATGATTGGTGATGGTATGTGAAGCACCTTAATGAAACAGTGGAGCATATTATTAGTCTTTGGCATGTTAGTAGTATATAGTATTGGCAAAAATTTATAAAATTGGGTTAATAGTACCCTACTACATATAATATAACACTTTTCGTTATTTTAACCAGTTTTATGCCGAATATGTCGGTCAGTGAGTACTAACATTTTTTTTTATACTCTCGCAACCTGTTGCTACAGGGTATAATAGTTTTGTTTACCAAACGATTGTTTGTATCACCTAAAACTAATCGAGTTAGATATAGGGTTATGTATATATAAATGATCAGGGTGAACAGACGAGTTGAAATCCGGGTGACTGTCTGTCCGTCGGTCCATCTTTGAGATATCTCTATGAAACTTGGTACACATGTTTCTTGGTATGCCACGACGGTTGGTATTGCAGATGGACGTAATTGGACTGTTGCCACGCCCACAAAACGCCATTAATCAAAAACATATAAATTGCCATAACTAAGCTCCACAATAAGATACAATACTGTGTTTTAGTATACAGGATCACATTAGGGAAGGGCATTTGCTGTTTAAATTTTGTTTCAAAGTGCGCTTGGTCCTGCCCCCTGATAGGTTTAATGTACATATCTCCTAAACCGCTAAAGATACAACAACAAAAATCACTAAGAGAAAAAGCTTTTAGCACCTCTATCGACAGTGCGAAGATGGGTGAAAGCGGGGGACAACCTTGCCCACTCCCCATATAATGGTACTGTTAATGCGATAAATCAAGCACTAAGCACGTCAGAGACATTAAATTTTATCTCTGGGATAGTATAAGATGACTTTACAGGAGCCGCGTTCAAAGTTAGATAGTAGGCGTGTTGATGCTAGATTTGCATAGTAAAAAGTGAAAGATTCAGATGGAATTTAAAGTAGTGTTATATGGGAAATAGGCGTGGTTGTAATCCGATTTCACCCATTTTCGCACTATAATATAGAAATATGAAAAAACGGTAACATTGAACCTATTAGGGGGTGGGACCACGCCCTCTTTTTAAACAATTATTTAACGGCAGATTCTTCTCCCTAATGTGATCCTGTATACCAAATAACAGTTTTGTATCTTATTGTGAAGATTAGTTATGGCAATTTATTTGCTTTTTATTAATGGCGTTTTGTTGGTGTGGCATTAGTCCGAATAGGCCCATCTGCAATACCAACCGTCTTACGGTATCAAGAAACATGTGTTTCAAGTTTCATAAAGATATCTCAATTTTTACTCACGTTACAGCTTGCACAGACGGACGTACGGACAGACTGTCACCCGGATTTCAACCCGTCTCCTCATCCTGATCATTAATATACATAACCCTTTATTTAACTCGATTAGTTTTAGGTGATAGAAACAACCGTTAGGTGAACAAAACTATTATACTCTGTAGCACCATGATGCGAGAGTATAATAAATAATTGCCAGGATCAAAGCCCGAGAAATTACTTCAGGTGTTGGCAAAATTTTATGGTAAAGGAAATATTGATCCGATTCAACCAATTTTTGACACAAAAACATACTATTATCGAGAGTTTCATTTATTTATTATACTCTCGCATCATGGTGCTACAGAGTATAATAAATAAATGAAACTCTCGATAATAGTATGTTTTTGTGTCAAAAATTGGTTGAATCGGATCAATATTTCCTTTACCATAAAATTTTGCCAACACCTGAAGTAATTTCTCGGGCTTTGATCCTGGCAAGTTGCGAGAGTATAAAATTTGCGGTTACGCCCGAACTTAGAACTTCCTTACTTTTTTTTTATAACAATGGCCTCTTAATATAATGTTTAAGACCATTGTCTTGTTTTTGTTCCTTATATTTTTCCGTTTAAACTTAAGAATATTATGTAAATATCATAACTAATAATTGAATAAAATCTTAAAGTGCACATATGAATTTTTTTAATTGGTTAGGTCGTCCAATTTAGCGGAATACAAAACGCCATTAATCAAAAACAGATAAATTGCCACAACTAAGCTCCACAATAAGATACAGGATCACATCAGGGTAGAGCATCTGCAATTTAAAAGGTCTTTCAAAAGTGAGCGTGGTCCCGCCCCCGAATAGGTTTAATGTTGATATCTCCTAAACCGCTGAAAATATAATAACAAAATTTAGTGAAAACAAATGTTTTTTGACACTTGTTCTGTCAGTGTGGAAATGGGTGAAATCGGGTGATAACCCCGCCTACTTCACATATAACGGTACTGTTAAAAACTACTAAAAGCACGATGAAGCAAGTACTAAACACGCCAGAGACATTAAGTTGTATGTCTACGATGGTGTGAAATGGATTTATATGAACCGCGTATAAAATAAAACAGTGGGCGTGGCACCGCCCACTTTTAGGTGAACACTTATATCTTGGGACGTGCTTAACCGATTTCAACCAAACTCTGAACACAATACTCTTTTTATATTTCTATGTTATGGTGGGAAAATGAGAGAAATCGGATTACAACCACGCCTATTTAGCATATAACACCATTTTAATTTCCATCTGATTCTTTCAGTTTCCACTATGCAAATCAAGAAACAATGATGTATCGGGGTAAACCTGCGCGTGAATAATGCGCTTAAAGTATGCCTCATTGTGGCCAAAATTTGTCTAAATCGAACCAAAACTGTTTGAGACCCTAGGTTCTGAATATGTGGACCCACTGCCTATAGTTGACGTTTTACCGAAAATATCGATCAATGCGTAAGATATATAATTGTAATTCATATAGTAAAATAAATAATTGAAACTCTCGACAATAGTATGTTTCTGTGTAAAAAATGGGCTGAATCGGGTCAATACTTCCTTTAATATGATCCTTTGATTCTTGCAAGTAACGAGAGTATATAATTTTCGGTTACGCCCAAACTTCCATACTTGTTTTTGTTAAAAATATATAGTAGTGCCAAAAATAAATAAAATCGTTTCAGTACTACCCCCACCTCCCATATACCTTAGATAAGAAAATTTGCCTTCCGATTGACTATACCGTATATATCAGTCAATACGTAAGATATCTTAGCAAAATTAACTAACCGTATAATATTGAATATCCTATAGTTTAATTCCCAAAATATGTGAAATGAAATTATGCTATATACGAGTATATTGATTTTTTTTCTTCTAACATCCTTACGTTATATTCTAACAAAACCTATTCCGAATATGTGGGTCAGTGCGTAAGTTATTTAGTTATTTATTTATTTATTTAACAGAAATATAATTATAAATAATTATATTACAGTTTAAAGGCACTAGCGACGAAGGCTATCGGCCTGTTTTTAGTTATAAAATTGTTTGAAAATATATTAACGAGTGTACTAGAGCAATGTGAAAGGTTAATGCTACAAGCTCAGAGATTTCTCTGTCCCAAGTATACCGTGTATAGAGCTTTCTGACTTTCTAGGTGGATTAGCGCGGAATATGAATACAGTTAATCTAGACTTTGGTTTTAACTAATATATTATATTAAATTTAGCCTCTTCGGTTAAGATGATTTTAATATAGGTAAAATATAACAATAAAACCAAGTGAGTCTGTGACCTATAATATTATATAACTTAATAAAATGCCAAATTTGATTGTAATCCATTTACGATTTTGTCGAGTAATGAATGTGTTCGCCTAACGATTTTGTAACATAAAGTGTTATAATCTTATTTAAGTGCGTATGTTAAGATGCAAAACTGTTAGTACACGTGATCGCAGTGGCGGGTAACAATTGCGGGGTAAAATAATTTAAAAGAGGCGTGACCCCGCCCCCCAAATATTTTAATATACATATCTTCAAAATCGCTAAAGCTGACGCAACCCTACACTTTATACACTGCGAAAATAAGTAAAATCAGATGATAACCACGTCTACTCGCAATATAACGGTTATGTTGAATAACCGCACCACAATCATTAAATTTCACAAGAAATATGGTAGCGAAAGCCTTTATTGGAGCAGATACTAAAATTAGGCAAGGGACGTGGCCTTGAAGGTATCAGAACAAAAGAACTCGAACACCGAGTATGCACTGTATATGGTAGCTTTTTTACCGGAGATATCGGTACATATGTGAGCTCTAGTATTAAAATTCGGGCAGAATATGTATTTTTTTGTCGAGTATTTCCCTGGCTGTGATCCTTGCAAGTTGCGAGGGTATAAAATGTTCGGTTACTCCCGAACTCAGCCCTTCTTTACTTGTTGAATATAAAGTTTTGCCAAGACCTGAAGTTATTTCCCCGGTAGATGTGCTATTTTAATGAAATTAGGTGGATTTTTAAACCATAATGCGATCCTGTTATTAATATTTTCCTCATATGTACAATATATTACATTTAGCCCCTTTGATTGTGATTATGTCACCTACTATAACTTTTTTGAGGTTTATTTTAACATAAATATCTGAGACACGAAGCAAAATGTTGTAATGAGTGAGTCTATAACCCATAGTATACCTAAGTTAATAAGATACCAAATATGATTTAAATACATTTGTAATTTCGAGGAGTAGCGATTTTGAATATTTTCGCAATGTTTTTTAATATAAGTACACCTGAACGTATTTATCCGGTTTTGATCCTTAAATATTGCGAAAGTCTAAAATATTTGGTTACACAGCGCTTCCGTACCTGTTTAATACGAGTATTACATTAACTTTGCTACCGCATGAAAGCATTTCCACTGCTTTGATACTTTCAAATAGGGAGAGTATAAAATGTTTGGTTGCACCCGACAACTCTGCAGAAAACCCTTCGAGAAGTAAACCAATTTGACCATCGGCACACCATGAACCTTCTTTGAATTCAGCGTTCTCTAATATAGGTAAAATAAAATATATTTACGTTTATCTATAAAGTAGGAAATGTAACGCGAAGTCAACTTCTTGATAAATCAAGAATTAACATCATATACAATAATATTGTACTTTACTCAGCCACCCTAATTCCAAATTTTATATTAATCACGTATAAACTTGCTGTTTATTGTACATTAGTTATGGTTGTACTTAAATTTCTATTATGACAATGCATACAAAAACTATGCTATGTATTGATGTTAGCTGCATCCACCCCATTTATATGGTAAATAATGTATGTAGTTAGGTCGTGTTTCATTTTAAAGCGTAACCGGACAATTCGATATTTATCCATTTTAAACCACAACAAAGAAAAGGCAGAGACAAGAATGAATGTTTTCTAAATTTCAATTCTTTCAAACTGACAAACCCAGGCATTATATAAAGAACATTGCAGTATGATTAATAACCGTAACTTTCCCGAATCGTATTACACGATATTATGTAATCGTTTTCGAAATATTTACCATTATTTGGTTATAGGTAGCAGCCGCCATAATCTATTGTTTTCTTTGACATATTAATGTAAAAGTAGAATCTTGTATGAGCAAGTACAGGGTGGCTCACGAATCGTGCTACAAAGAAAACCCGTAATAACTTCTTTTTAATCAATGCATTGATATTTTTTGATTGTATAGAAAATTTTATTATATATTATATAATTTATTATTTTTAAAAACTATGGACAGCAAATGACCTCCACGCTTATGCGACACCTAATTAAAAAATTATTCATTGCGGCTTGATGGGTTGAAGTCGGGATTGTCTCAATTATCGAATTTTATTCACTCCATATACCGGAATTTCGCTTGTTTACATTTCCGTTTAGATCAAAATGGATCTCATCAGACATAAACAGGCAATTTATCACGTTATTGTCTTCTTCGGCCATTTCAATCATTTTTTGGCAAAATATAAGGCGAATATGGAAATCGAGAGGGTTTAACCGACTTGTTATTTGAACTTTGTACGGAAACAGGTATAAGGCATCACGAATTATTCGTTGTAATGAAAGTCTGCTAACTCCGAGTTGCGCCGATAAGTTGCGAGTCAAAACTCTTGGATTTGCCTATCTAAACCCTCTTTTCGGTATCCCAAGCATTCATTTTAAAAAAAAACTTAAATTATAACCTGCCAAATAAAAAAAAAGTACAGTAAGTTGATTACTTATTATTGCGGTGTGTTACTCTGTATAATGCATAAAGCTGCTTATAATTTGAGTTAACCAAATTACCTTCAAAAGAAATTAAATTTTAACACTAAGTTCGGTTTTTTCATCATGTAGATGTTTATGAATGTATAAACACAAAATATTTCTGGAGAACTATTTAAAAAAAAATTTAAATCCAAAATCATAATTTCATTATCAATGAAAAGATTCTCAAAGCTTGAGTAAATAATAAATACATTCAAATATAAACACTTGTGAAGATAAAAACACATTCAAGTTAAAAGTTAACACTCAAATTTAATGTTAGATGTTATAACATGTCGACTTGAGTTGAATAATATAATAAATAACTACATTTGAAATAAAACTTAAAATACAATTTATGATATACATAATCATAGTTGTATTATAGTGAACATCGAAAATCACAAATATTTGAAATACCGGTAAATTATAATCCTATACATTTTTAACAGTTTATTAATGCAAAAAAGCAACCCTTTTTACTTTACTTTTTTACTGGTACGGCATCTAAAGCGTAAAAATCAAATTATGTACAAGAATTGTTAAATAAAAAAGTTCTCCCTACAAGTTGTATCGGTGAATTTATATGCAGCTATATGCTATAGTTGTCTGATCTGAACAAAATCTTTGGAGACTGTAGCGATTCCTTGGATAATAATCTATGGGTGTTACAAACGTACTCTGATTAGGGTATAACAAATTAAAATACAGTGACAAAATATTGTATTTACGAAAACTAGTAAGGAAGTAACCGAACATTTTATACTTTTGCAAGATCTAAGCCGAGAAAATACTTTGAATTAAAAAATATTGCGTTAAAGTTCAATATTCGTTTTTCGTCGATATAATGAATAGATGACAATCAAATTTCGTATCTTACCTAAGTTATAGGTCATAAAATCACTTAGTCCGATATATTTATGTGTATTAAGATCAAATTAGGTAGATAGGTAGAGTGGCTGTCTGACTACGCACATAGGCCTATAGGAGACCAATTGTGATACCACCGGGACTAATATTCCCTCACTCTATTGTCTCAGCACTCTTCTTTGGTAGGGAAGACAATATTGGGGAATTTAGTTTCAATTCTATTGGATTGCGAAAATCCGTGGTAGTAGGTAGAAACGGGAACTTACTAAGTATCTTAGATGCCCCTTATTGCAGGCGACTAATTGGGAGTATTCCCTCAGTCTGAGAGCTGACTTCGCTGCCACTTGCTTACAGAACAAATCTGTTGGCAGTTAATGCAAAATAACGTTTAGTGAGTGACTTGGCGTTGTTCTAAGAGCTCCACTGATGCATATACTGGCTGCTCTTTGTATGCTTCCCATACGCCTGACCGCGTATTTCCTTTTCATTATTGGCCATTCCAATATTCCGTATGTTATGATCGGCCTAACAACTACAGTGTAGAGCCAATGAGCTACCCGAGGCATTAGCCCCCATTTGGGGCACACCATCCGTTTGCAGATGTAGAGTGTTGTAGCTACTTTCTTCACCCTAGTATCTAAGTTTAGTTTCCATGAAAGCTTCCTGTCTAAGAATATTCCTAAGTAGCTTGCCGTATCTATTGGGTATATGAGAAAAAGTGCCTAAAACCTTGTTTAAAGGAATCAATTTTATAAATATTCAACTAGTGGTTACGCAAATATCTAAGAAATTGACAGAAGGACAGACAATTATCATACAAAAATTATCTCTATATTTAATTAAGACAACTCACATATTGACCAATATATGTGGTATAAAGTCAATCGGAAATCTTTATATTAGGTATATCGGAGCTAGTGGAACTAATGAGTCGATCTCCCATTTCTGGTACACGGGAACTTTATCAACGTCAACTATATAACATTAAGATATCTCAAAGATAGACTGATATTTGGTCCGCATATTCGGTATCTGGGACTTCAAAATTTATGGTCTGAGTTCGGCCATTTTATCCCGATGTTTTCATTGGTGCTTGATTTGCAAGTATATACCGTAAAATGACAAAACCGCATAGAATTCGAAATTGTGATGTGTAGGAAGTAGGCGAGGTTTTGATCTGATCTCGCAAATTTTCCCAACATAGCATTTTAATGATGGAATAATGTTATGCATCAAATAGTTGAACACGGTGTAGAAGCTCCTGAGATATCCAATTTCATCTTCAAGTGGGCAATGAACACTGTCCAAGTTTTAAGATGAGTACTATCCAACTCAACTCTTTTGTATCATACTCAGATGTAGAACTTTAGGTATTCATTTAGTAAGTTATCGAACTTTTAATAGCTTCTAAAATAATCTTTATATGGCGTGGTTATATGTATGTAGAAATTATCAAGAAAACGAGACGGGTTGAATTCCGGTTGACTGTCTATCCGTACAAACAGTAACTTGAGTAAAAATGTAGATGTTTTGACGAAACTTGGTACACGTGTTCGGTATTGTAGATAGGCGTAATCGGAGCACTGTCGTTCCGTTAATTGAAAACCTATAAAGCGCCGTACCTTAGAGGAAAATTAAGATACAATACATATAACACTAGGTGCAGTGAATCGAAATAGGGCGGGCATCTGTGGTTAAACATTTTTTTAAAGTTCTTAATAAGTTTATTGTACATATCACACAAACCACTAAAGCTATGTTCACAACAATTTTTTTCGGCACCTTCACCCACAAAATTAAAATAGGTAGATTCGGATAAGGATCTAAGCCACTCCCCATACAACGGTTATATTTAAAACTACCAAAAATGCAATAACTGATTTTTTATAGACGTCAAAAGCATTTTTATCTTGCATTGTAAAAATGGAGCAACCCAAACTACTTCCTATATATAACAATTTTAAAAGCAATCTGACTCTTTTATTTTAGAGTTCATTAATCGAGAGAGCATATATTTTTGATAATGATATGTCGTAATACCAAAGTTGGATAAAATCGGATCAGTATATCCACCAACTCCCATATATCTTGTATAAAAATATCAAACTTCCGGTTGGCTTTATATCGTATATATCGATCAACATGGAAGATATCTTAGCAAAATTAGGTGATCGTAAAATATTGTATATACTATAGTTTAGCGCAAAAATTCCTATCCTGTGAAATCGATTCACGAATAAACCCCATATGAGTAAAAACACGTCAAGTGTTGTTTTAATTTGTTATCTACCGGTTTGCGTTGAAAAGTAGGATATTTTTCTTCGTCATCTTTGATCACATCATTCTTGTTGACTTCAGGACATTTATTCCCTGGTAATTCACCAAGAATTTTAGGTTTTCGGCCTGAATAAATAGTCTGTTCACATGAATTGCACATATAATCTTCAAAAAAATCTTTAAAACCATGAGCGCGGTTTTTTGTTATTAAAAATAACTGTTTTGTAATTTTTTTTGTTAAATGGATTGAAGCATTTATTAACGAGGCTCATGATTGATTATCAACGAAATTACGAATGGCTCGAAATATTCGTTTGTTATTCAAGTCTATACGCGCGGCAGCGCGCTACACCGGCAGCGCTGACCGCCAGTCATACAAATTTTTTTTGCTTAATCTAATCGCGATCAGTCAAATTTTTTTGCGGATTTCGTTAAGTTAATGTTTATTACAAAATACTGAAAAAAAAATTTAATTTTTTGATGGCGAAGTTTGTAAGCTCAGTCAGTTGTAAACTTAAAAGTTAATTAACAACAGAAAACAAAAAAAATTGTAATTCACACATATTTTCTCAAAGTACAAGTGTTGAACTATTGTATAAGTCCTGAAAATCTCATTAAAAATCACCAATAGTTTTTTAATTATTAATTTTTTAACTAAAAGTAGTAAAGAATTTCACATAAAAAAATTATTGTTAAAATTTAAATTTAAAAAAACTGAGCGGGGGATTACTTGTTCATGTTGACTACTTTATGAAAAAATACTCACATTCAAATTGATGATCAGGTGGAAAATGGGGGGTCCACTTAACGTGTTTTTACTCATATACTACATATACAAAGTCAAACGTAAGTACATAAATTCAGTCAAACCCTTTATCTAGCCGCAATATACACAGTATATGACATAAAACCGTTTACCTTGGTCAAAATGTGTGATATTTTAATTAAATTAAGAGGACAATTTTTCTAAAAAATATTGTGGGTTAGCTCTGAATATGAATGAAAATAGTTCAGACTTTGTGTTAAACTTCATATCTATTGTATAATATACTGATTTTCGATCATCTGATTGATGTTTTCCTCACACGTATATACGCAATGTATTAAATTTAGCCATTACATTTTTATTACATATGTATATCTCTTTTGACATAATTAACTTTATTTTAATATTATATAAATAGTTCGGAAAAGTAAAATGTGGTAAGTGAATCTATGACCAATAACATAAATTAATAAGAACCAAATTTAGTCCATTCGTCTTCTTCAAATAATTCATGTTAAATTCTTATGAAACACTTTTAATTTAAAATGCAATTGCGAGAGTATACAATGTTCAGTTAGACCCGAACTTGGCCGTTTATTACTTGATTGTCTTAACCGCATTTAGTGGGTGTGAAAACAGTCCGATTCCATCGACGTCAGTAAGGTTACGAAATGAGGCAGGAAATATCATTACCATCAATAGCGAGGCATATAACAATATAGCCTAGACGGGTAGTTGCGATTCTTTGTCTATAAAAAGTATTGCATCCGCAAAAAACATATTCTACTGTTTCATATTCTTCTACCTCTTGGCATTTTTTACAGTAATCGTCGTAATGTACCGTCAGACATTCCTTTTCAATTTCAATAGTCAGCATGTGCGGCCAATATTCCATTTGTCTACTTGTTGATACAAGGCAGGGACTGTTTCCACCGAGACTCAGCTATATCTACAACATGTTTGTCGCTTAAAAATCTACAAGAAGCCAGATTCGTAAATATTCCCTCTTTATCTCAGTCTACTTAATTGTAAGGTGGTGCTGATCTGGCACATTCGTCTGCTTCACAGTTATCTGGAATATCATAGCACCTGATTGCGATGTTTTAAGAGTCCCATTGATATTTATATATAAATATTACCTTGACTTTCCATGCAATTTAACTGCAGTGCCCCTTTGAGAATGGTTACTAACCAGACTTTTATGTGGATGGAATTTCTGTGATTAAGCGTAGAATTTACCGTCGGTTGCTGGCGAATTGAATGGCTTAAAACTACTTATGTCCCAGCATACATTAAATCTGATACTACAAGTTCATATGCATGAATCTATGAAGGATCTATCTCTACTTCTGTGTCTAGTGCGCACTCAGCAGAATGGTGGCATGAGCTGCCTGGTAAGTGAGTGTCCATTAGTAGGCTCTTTCACTATTACAAGAGCTCTTCACTGGATACTGTTCAAGTGTGATGCACCAACTAAGCCATTATTTTCTTTATATGAGACGCTTTTGCCGTAGCCTCATTATCATTACAGAAATATTTCCAAGATTTCTATTTCCTTTTCTTATCTCTTTTTTTTATGACCTTAGAATAATATAGTAACTGAAATTGTTGACCCTGATTACATTTTTTTTCAATATACATTGCGGTAGCGGTTATAGACGAAAAACTGAAAAGTTGACAAATCTACATACAGTTCCAAAGTCGTACTATATTCACGGATTCCGGAGTTTGATAACGGAAAATTTTTTTACTTTCTTTTTCGTGTTTATTATTGAACTTAGTTGCAGTGTGGACACTTGAATAGCTACAATAAGCTCCCGCAAGAAATATCAGTTGGCATACGAAATTTTAAGATAAAATGTAGACATGAAAAAACTTATATGTTGAAATTGCTAAAATTTTAAAGAAGAGTCGAGTGACGGTACAGACCATTGTAAAACCTTGAAAAATAATGGTTCTACCGAAGTTAAGCCTCTCAGTGGTCATTCGAGAAAGCTATCTCCTAGAAGCGTCATCTTGAATCTTAAGGGGTTACATGGGTTTCGCTGTTTCAAAAAAAATTTTTTTATTGTCGTTTTTAATTCTATAACATCTCTACAATATTATCCCAAAAAAAAGTTGATGTAAGTAATAGTTTTGGAGATACAGCTTTGAAAAGTTGCGTGCTCCAGGTCAGCTATATGGTCACTTAAAACTTTAAACGCGTTTTTCTCGAAGCTGTTTTTTCAAAGACGGTTGTCAAGATTTCTCGCAAAGTACTCAACCGATCTTAATGAAATTTTACATAGGTATTTGAGATATAATTTTCTTCATCTTGCTGCGGAGGATTTTTTTTTGTTCAAATACAACTATCTAAAAAAAAGGAATGTCGAGCAAATTTGACCGAAATTTTCATTTTGTTGGAAAAAGGTCTGCCAAAATTCCAATTTTACTTTTTTTTCCTTCGTTCAAACACGAGTTTATGGTCTTAACTAAAACACATATATTTATTTTTTTTTCATTTTAGATGATCCTGTCAGGAGTTATACTGACAACGCGGACGCACTTTTTCTTCGAGGGGTCACCGGAAATGACGTTACAATGGCGGAGTTTTAATTTTTTTTTTGAAAATCTCAGAAATTATTCGTTAAATGTGTATCTTTAAGATAGAAAAAAGTTTGAATTAAATAAATAATTTTTTACCCAACGAAACCCATGTAACCCCTAAAGAAATGGAAAAATATTCAAAAGTCACCGCTCTAAAATTAGCCGAACACATAGCAAATAGGTGACAAACGAGTATTCTTTCATAAACAATATAAAGAACTTTAATACATACTTTAACATACCACCTCAAAGCTCAGTTTTAAATATATAATATTTAAATACGTCTAGAACATTTTAGAGGAAAGAATTCGAAAAATCAGATTTTTACCGTTGTTACACTTAAAGAACCCATATTAGGAGCTCGGGGAACAGCATTACACCTGCAAAGTTGGCAAAGTTTATAGAATCGATGCCAAGGCGGCTTTAAGCAGTTAAAGATGCCAACAGAAAGAGGACGAAGTACTGTTGGCACGCGTTTAATTAGAGCTAGTGAAGCTATTTTGCTATGATGATGATTTATTTGAAGAACACGCATTAGTTAATGTTTTGTCTGCATCCTCTTGTGAGTCGCTTAAAAGCTCTTTCTCAGAATAAAATTTTGAGGTTCTGCTAACAAGTTCAAACCTCAAGGAGTCCCACCTTGCTCGGTATGTTCGACATCGTTCAAGAACTCCATGAGGTCTTCCTCGACCTCACACATCTCATTGGCATAAGATTTATAAGTCATAATTAACCTATGTGAATCCATAACTGATCTTCCCGTCACTTTTTCCAAGCAGTTCGATGGATTCCTTTCTTCATGAGAGTAAGATCTGCATCGTGACCCTTTTAGCCTCTACGGAATCGGAATCAAGTGCTTGAATGGGAAACTCTTTCATTTGACGAAGTATCTTCACGAAATTTTGCACGGATTTTTATTCAAGACAACAATGTTATCTCCGAAAAAATTATTTATATCGGACCACTATAGCATATAGCTGCCATATTAACTGAACGCTCGGAGTAAAGTGCTTGCATGTAAGATTTGTTTATTTGACGAAGTATCTTCACGAAATTAGGCACGAGTTATCGCTTAAGGCAACAAATTATTCTCCGCAGAAATTGGTCAGATCAGATCACTATATCATATAGCTACCATACAAATTGGTCGTTCGGAATCAAGTTCTTGTAAGAGGCCTTTGTATTTGTGAACCGTGCAACCGAAGTTACCGGGTTTTTTTTTTGTGTTTATATATTTTATCTGATCTTTTCACTTTGTAGTTCACAAGTTAAGCTACAATGAATACATGATGATAAAACTTTTCACGTATCATGACTAAAAATTGTCAAAATCGGACTATAACTGTATATGTTCAAACCCCCAAGTACAAAATGTGTGGACCTAAGTGATTGTGGCATTGTCCCCATAGATTAAATATTTAAATATTTTCGAACTTCCGCTATCCGGACTTTATACCCTTTATACTATTAAAACTGGATATATATATGTATATCGATCAATATGTGAGTTATCTTAATGAAATTCAAAGCAAATCTCTTTCGAACAAGAGTTTATCTTTGTGCCTAGAATAGTTGTCCTAGCTCCCATATAACCAAGATAAGAATTTTTAAGTATCCGTTTGAATTTACACCTTGTACATATATTTGTCAATATGTGGAGTTATTTTAATGAAACTGAAAAGGCATTTTTTCGGGTAATGATGTACTAATGCCTAAAATAGGTAAAACAAGTCAATACTACCCCTAGCTCCCATATACTCGTACATATGTACATAAAATAAGAATTTAAATATTTCGGTTGGCTGTATACCGTATATATCGGTCTTTAAACTGGATATACTATTATTTAATTTCGAAAATATGCGAAACGAGTTCAAGAGTTACCCAGCCTGGTATACTTCCTTTAATTAATTTCCTTATTTCAGAAGATTTTGTGCCCAATATGTCGGTCGCTGTGCGAATACTATCTCATTTAAGTTAATTAGATGGATTTTATTATCAATAATTCGGGCAAACAAAATCTAGTAATGAAACTAAGTGAGTCTATGACCAATAATATAACACTACATAAATTAATAAGATACCAAATTTCATTAAGCATGAAAACGTCAGAGTCAGACGTTCGTCGGTCGCGAACTAGGCCTTCAGTTTTTAAGATATTTATTTGAAATTTTGCAGACATCCTTTTATGGACAACTTTTTTATTTGATAAAATATCTTCGCGAAATTCGACATTTGACGGATCACTTTAGCATATAGCTGCCATGAAAACGAATCGATCAAAATCCTGTTCTTGTTTGGAAAACTTTTTCATTTAAAAGGATATCTTTACAAAATTGGGCATAGATTATTGTCCAAGGCAACTCTACAATCTCCGCAGAAATTCAGATCGGGCGACTATAGCATGTAGCTGCCATACAAACTGACCGATCAAAATCATGTTCTTATACGGATTCTTGTAGTTTTGAAGGGTATTATAGCTTTGCTGCGAAATTAAAATTTTTTCTGGTTAGTATTAGGGTTTGCAACACCTGAAAGTATTTCGCCGCCTTTCTTACTGGTTATTCATGTTGTTGTCTTGTGGCTCCGTAGTTCAATTTTTTGATCACACCTGTTTTAAACAATAATTTTATGGCTCTTAATTCAACGAATCTGCCTAATCAGCTACCGTAGGCTCAATAAATGGAATCTAAACGGATTAAAAGCCAGTTGGCTTCTGAATTCAGCCAGGCCATAACTCAAGGAAGGGCAAAACCGAACATTTTAAACAACAGTATTAAAAAATGGTGCATTAAAATTTCAACAAAAATTGTTTCACGAAATCGTGAATGGTTTGCAATCACATTTGTTATCTTATTAACTTATTTTATAAGTCAATGACTCACTTAGTTTCCTTGCTAAATTTTTCAGACGTATATATATTTAAATATATAAAGTTAACTGAAAAAAGTAAGCAAGGGCTAAGTTCGGATGTAACCGAACATTTTATACTCTCGCAAAGTCAAATGGTATACTCGTTTGAGATTTCTTTGTGGATTGACTGATATTTTCGGTAGAAGGTCAACTATAGGCACTGGGGTCCACATATTTAGTACTTAGGGGTTTGAACAGTTTTGGTTCGATTTAGATTTTTTGGTCACAAGGTGGCATACTTTAAACGTATTATTCACGCAAAGTTTTACCCCGATATAATCATTGTTGCTTGATATGCATAGTGGAAAGCGAAAGAATCAGATGGAATTGAAAATGGTGTTATATGGGAAATAGCCGCGGTTGTAGTCTGATTTCGCCCATTTTCGCACTATGACATGGAAATATGAAAAGAACGTTATACACCGAATTTTGTTGAAATTGGTTAAGCAGATCCCAAGATATGGGTTTTCACCTAAAAGTGGGCGGTGCCACGCCCACTGCTAATTTTGAACGCGGTTCCTATAAAGTCATCTCCTACCATCCTAGAGATAAAATTTAATGTTATATGGGGAGTGGGCGGAGTTGCCACCAGATTTAAACTATTTTCACACTGTAGGTAGAAGTTCTAAACACATTTGCTTCCAGTGAATTTTGTTATTATACCATTAGCGGTTTAGGAGATATGCACATTAAACCCTTTAGAGGCGGGACCACGCCCACTTAAAAAAAATAAATTTAACTGCAAATGCCCTCCCTAATGTGATTCTGTGTACCAAATAAGAGTCTTGCATCTAGTTGTGGAGCTTAGTTATAGCAATTTATTTGTTTTTGAATAATGACTTTTTGTGGGCGTGGCAGTGGTCCGATTACACCCATCTGTAATACCAACCGTCTCACGGTACCAAGAAATATGTCTACCAAGTTTTGTAAAGATGTCTCAATTTTTACTCAAGTTACAGCTTGCACGGACAGACGGCCAGACAGTCACCCGGATTTCAACTCGTCTCTTCATCCTGATCATTTATATATATATAACCCTATATCTAACTCGATTAGTTTTAGGTGATACAAACAACCGTTAGGTGAACAAAACTATTATACTCTGTAGCAACAGGTTGCGAGAGTATAAACAGATATGGTATATCAGTATGTGATATAAACTCAAACAAAGGACCGAACTAATTTTTAGGGTATATCAGGAAAATTTCAACCAGAAGAAGTTCTGGTCTGATTTATACGCTGTGAAGGAAATAATGATTTCCCCACACACTATCTCACACTACGAGGTGTGTTCAAGAAATAACAGGAAATGGAATAATGTAATGCACTATTTTTATACCCTGAACAGGTTATATTAAGTTTGCCACGAAGTTTGTAACATTAAGAAGCAAACGTCGGAGACACAAAAAATATATACACATATGTATATGATCAGCATGATGAGATTCCGTGAAGATATCTCGTCAAATGAAAAAGTTTTCCATGCAAGCACTTGATCCCGATCGTTCAGTTTGTGTAGCAGCTATATGCTGTATCGATCCCATCCAAACAATTCCTTCGGAGATTCCATTATTTCTTTAGATAATGATCCGTTCCAAATTACGTGAAGATATCTCGTCAAATGAAAAAGTTTTCCATGCAAGCACTTGATTCCGATCGTTCAGTTTAGCAGCTATATCGATCCGATCCAAACAATTTCTTCGGAGATTCCATTATTTCCTTAGATAATGATCCGTTCCAAATTACGTGAAGATATCTCGTCAAATGAAAATTTTTTCAATGTAAGCACTTGATTTCGATGGCTCAGTGTATATGGCAGCTATGTATATGCTATAGTGATCTGATCCAAACAATGTCTTTGGAGATTCCATTATCGCCTTAGATAATGATCCGTTCCAAATTATGTGAAGATATCTCGTCAAATGAATTGTATGGCAGCTATATGCTACAGTGTTCCGATATCGGCCATTCCGGCAGTTGAGCAGCTTCTTGCTTCTTGGTTTATAAAGACAGACAGACAGACGGACATGGCTTAATCAACTTAGCTCATCATGCTGATCATATACATATGTGTATATTTTTTTAGGGTCTCCGGCGTTTCCTTCTGGGTGTTACAAACTTCGTTGCCTGTTCAGGGTATAATGGAATATTATTCGAAAGAGGTAATCAATATCAAAGCAAACTAGCCAAGTTATGAAAAACCCGACGAAGAAGATTTGACAAATGAAATAGAGATTAAAAATAAAAACAGAATAATTTGTAAAGATAATGTCAAATTCTAAATTGTTTTAGATTCACGATGTTGCACCTCATAATAATTTGAACGGCGATTCCATTGATCACTGCTCAATCGAAATCATAGACCGTAATTACGGAAATGGATATTTTTTCCTGGACCTAGGAAAAGTAAGTAAGGTTTAAAGATGTGATGAGAATAAAATATTTTTACATACTAAATTCGGGTGTATCCGAACATTTGATGCTCTTACAACTTGCAAGGATCAAAGCGAGGTGTCATTAGGAGCTTAAAATGGAAGGGCTGATTACATTAATTTTTGACATGGCTCAATATAAACACACATATGGAGTAAAGTCAGACAGACGTTTTAAATTCGAGAATATCAGTTATATGAAGGCTAAGGCTAGTTTCCGCCCGATTTTATCCATTTGGGCACAAAGATACACTGTCATTAGTTAAACATGCTCTCTAAATATATATATATATATATATAATAACTCCCACATTGGCCGATACATGTGGTATACTCGTAAAATCAACTGGAAGTTCAAAAATCTTTTAACATCAAATTTTTAATCCGATATATTATTTAGTGCTTGATTTGTATACTGGAAAGTGAAAAAATCAGAAGAAATTTAAAGCTGTGTTATATAGGAAGTAGGCGTGGTTACTGCCCGATTTCGCTCATTTTCGCCGACGTTTTGGGAGCGTGGCGGTGCTCTATAAACTTGTTCTTACTTTTTTATCAAGGATTACGTGTACCAAGTTTCATTGAGATATCTCAATTTTTACTCAAGTTATCACTTGCATGGATGGACAGGCAGACAGTCAATCAATCGGATTTCAACTTGTCTCATCACCCTGATCATTTATATATATATATAACCCTATATCTAACTTAGGTGATACAAACAACCGTTAGGTGAACAAAACTATTATAATCTCTAGTAATATGTTGCATAAATATACCAATTGAGAACATCAGTTGAATAAAGCAATGTCCAGTTGACAATTTAAAAAATTTATCAAATTAAATTTATTACTGAAGAACAAAACAATCACTATAAGTTTAAAAAAAACCAACCATCTATGATAACATATCTATAGTTCTAACAACTTTACAATTGACGGCTTTTATTTAGTACGATTTGAAAATCGTAATCTGAAATTGTTAATATAACATATCATCGTACGCCTCTCATACTATAATTATTACCAAATACTGAAAATTTAATTAAAAATCAATCATAACAAATCATGAATTACAACTATGGCTTGATAGCGATCATAAGTTTAATAATATTGTTTATTTGTTAATAACTTGAAAATAAGATTGATCTTTAAATCGGCACAAAAAATTGCTAGAAATAATAACAGTAACTTATTCAAATTATTTGATGTTACCTGCACAAGGAACGTGAGGCCTGAGCCTAGGGCAGCATAATTTGAAGGGCGGCAAAATTTTTGAAATACCAAAATTTTATAGGCGAAAAAAGTAAAGTCAATCAATTTCATAAATTGGTTCAGATTAGTTTTTATAAAAAATTTTCTATAGAATATATCATAACTTAACTGAATAATTTTCTTCTCAATCGTTATTGGTAAAATGTTAATTTTTTAACAGATCAATTATAGTCCTTATCGAGTAATGTTCTTTACTTTCTGTCCCTTTTACTTTTCATAACAAAAAGCTGACTCGGCACCAAAAATTAGAAAACTCAAACTTTTTAATAATGCACATAACTTAAGAACATTTAATACTTAGCTTGCAAATCAGAGTTAAATCACTAAATATTGTATTAAATTACTAAAAAATTAATTAAAAAGAAAGAATTTTTCAAAATAAAACACAAAAGCTCACAGCAAAAAATTAAAGCTTTACAGCTTGAAGTGTTCCCACTTATGAAAAGTAAAAGAGACAGAAAGTAAAGAACATTACTCGATAAGGACTATAATTGATCTGTTCAAAAATTAACATTTTACCAATAACGATTGAGAAGAAAATTATTGAGTTAAGTTATGATATATTCTATAGAAAATTTTTTATAAAAACTAATCTGAACCAATTTATGAAATTGATTGACTTTACTTTTTTCGCCTATAAAATTTTGGTATTTCAAAAATTTTGCCGCCCTTCAAATTATGCTGCCCTAGGCTCAGGCCTCACGTTCCTTGTGCAGGTAACATCAAATAATTTGAATAAGTTACTGTTATTATTTCTAGCAATTTTTTGTGCCGATTTAAAGATCAATCTTATTTTCAAGTTATTAACAAATAAACAATATTATTAAACTTATGATCGCTATCAAGCCATAGTTGTAATTCATGATTTGTTATGATTGATTTTTAATTAAATTTTCAGTATTTGGTAATAATTATAGTATGAGAGGCGTACGATGATATGTTATATTAACAATTTCAGATTACGATTTTCAAATCGTACTAAATAAAAGCCGTCAATTGTAAAGTTGTTAGAACTATAGATATGTTATCATAGATGGTTGGTTTTTTTTAAACTTATAGTGATTGTTTTGCTCTTCAGTAATAAATTTAATTTGATAAATTTTTTAAATTGTCAACTGGACATTGCTTTATTCAACTGATGTTCTCAATTGGTATATTTATGCAACATATTACTAGAGATTATAATAGTTTTGTTCACCTAACGGTTGTTTGTATCACCTAAGTTAGATATAGGGTTATATATATATATAAATGATCAGGATGATGAGACAAGTTGAAATCCGATTGATTGACTGTCTGCCTGTCCGTCCGTGCAAGTGATAACTTGAGTAAAAATTGAGATATCTCAATGAAACTTGGTACACGTAATCCTTGATAAAAAAGTAAGAACAAGTTTATAGAGCACCGCCACGCTCCCAAAACGTCGGCGAAAATGAGCGAAATCGGGCAGTCACCACGCCTACTTCCTATATAACACAGCTTTAAGTTTCTTCTGATTTTTTCACTTTCCAGTATACAAATCAAGCACTAAATAATATATCGGATTAAAAATTTGATGTTAAAAGATTTTTGAACTTCCGGTTGATTTTACGAGTATACCACATGTATCGGCCAATGTGGGAGTTATTATATATATATATATATATTTAGAGAGCATGTTTAACTAATGACAGTGTATCTTTGTGCCCAAATGGATAAAATCGGGCGGAAACTAGCCTTAGCCTTCATATAACTGATATTCTCGAATTTAAAACGTCTGTCTGACTTTACTCCATATGTGTGTTTATATTGAGCCATGTCAAAAATTAATGTAATCAGCCCTTCCATTTTAAGCTCCTAATGACACCTCGCTTTGATCCTTGCAAGTTGTAAGAGCATCAAATGTTCGGATACACCCGAATTTAGTATGTAAAAATATTTTATTCTCATCATATCTTTAAACCTTACTTACTTTTCCTAGGTCCAGGAAAAAATATCCATTTCCGTAATTACGGTCTATGATTTCGATTGAGCAGTGATCAATGGAATCGCCGTTCAAATTATTATGAGGTGCAACATCGTGAATCTAAAACAATTTAGAATTTGACATTATCTTTACAAATTATTCTGTTTTTATTTTTAATCTCTATTTCATTTGTCAAATCTTCTTCGTCGGGTTTTTCATAACTTGGCTAGTTTGCTTTGATATTGATTACCTCTTTCGAATAATATTCCATTATACCCTGAACAGGCCACGAAGTTTGTAACACCCAGAAGGAAACGCCGGAGACCCTAAAAAAATATACACATATGTATATGATCAGCATGATGAGCTAAGTTGATTAAGCCATGTCCGTCTGTCTGTCTGTCTGTCTTTATAAACCAAGAAGCAAAAAGCTGCTCAACTGCCGGAATGGCCGATATCGGAACACTGTAGCATATAGCTGCCATACAATTCATTTGACGAGATATCTTCACATAATTTGGAACGGATCATTATCTAAGGCGATAATGGAATCTCCAAAGAAATTGTTTGGATCAGATCACTATAGCATATACATAGCTGCCATATACACTGAGCCATCGAAATCAAGTGCTTACATTGAAAAAATTTTCATTTGACGAGATATCTTCACGTAATTTGGAACGGATCATTATCTAAGGAAATAATGGAATCTCCGAAGAAATTGTTTGGATTGGATCGATATAGCTGCTAAACTGAACGATCGGAATCAAGTGCTTGCATGGAAAACTTTTTCATTTGACGAGATATCTTCACGTAATTTGGAACGGATCATTATCTAAAGAAATAATGGAATCTCCGAAGGAATTGTTTGGATGGGATCGATACAGCATATAGCTGCTACACAAACTGAACGATCGGGATTAAGTGCTTGCATGGAAAACTTTTTCATTTGACGAGATATCTTCACGAAATCTCATCATGCTGATCATATACATATGTGTATATATATTTTGGGTCTCCGACGTTTGCTTCTTAATGTTACAAACTTCGTGGCAAACTTAATATAACCTGTTCAGGGTATAAAAATAGTGCATTACATTATTCCAATTCCTGTTATTTCTTGAACACACCTCGTAGTGTGAGATAGTGTGTGGGGAAATCATTATTTCCTTCACAGCGTATAAATCAGACCAAAACTTCTTCTGGTTGAAATTTTCCTGATATACCCTAAAAATTAGTTCGGTCCTTTGTTTGAGTTTATATCACATACTGATATACCATATCTGTTTATACTCTCGCAACCTGTTGCTACAGAGTATAATAGTTTTGTTCACCTAACGGTTGTTTGTATCACCTAAAACTAATCGAGTTAGATATAGGGTTATATATATATAAATGATCAGGATGAAGAGACGAGTTGAAATCTGGGTGACTGTCTGTCCGTCTGTCCGTGCAAGCTGTAACTTGAGTAAAAATTGAGACATCTTTACAAAACTTGGTAGACATATTTCTTGGCACCGTGAGACGGTTGGTATTACAGATGGGCGTAATCGGACCACTGCCACGCCCACAAAACGTCATTATTCAAAAACAAATAAATTGCTATAACTAAGCTCCACAACAAGATGCAAGACTCTTATTTGGTACACAGAATCACATTAGGGAGGGGCATTTGCAGTTAAATTTATTTTTTTTAAGTGGGCGTGTTCCCGCCTCTAAAGGGTTTAATGTGCATATCTCCTAAACCGCTAATGCTATAATAAATTCACTGGAAGCAAATGTGTTTAGAACTTCTACCTACAGTGTGAAAATAGTTTAAATCGGGTGGCAACTCCGCCCACTCCCCATATAACGGTACTGTTAAAAACTACTAAAAGCGCGATAAATCAAGCACTAAACTCGCCAGAGGCATTAAATTTTATCTCTGGGATGGTATGAGATGACTTTATAGGAACCGCGTTCAAAATTAGCAGTGGACGTGGCATCGCCCACTCCCATATCTTGGGATCTGCTTAACCAATTTCAACAAAATTCGGTGTATAACGTTCTTTTCATATTTCCATGTCATAGTGCGAAAATGGGCGAAATCAGACTACAACCGCGGCTATTTCCCATATAACACCATTTTCAATTCCATCTGATTCTTTCACTTTCCACTATGCATATCAAGCAACAATGATTATATCGGGGTAAAACTTTGCGTGAATAATACGTTTAAAGTATGCCACCTTGTGACCAAAAAATCTAAATCGAACCAAAACTGTTCAAACCCCTAAGTACTAAATATGTGGACCCCAGTGCCTATAGTTGACCTTCTACCGAAAATATCAGTCAATCCACAAAGAAATCTCAAACGAGTATACCATTTGACTTTGCGAGAGTATAAAATGTTCGGTTACATCCGAACTTAGCCCTTGCTTACTTTTTTCAGTTAACTTTATATATTTAAATATATATACGTCTTAAAAATTTAGCAAGGAAACTAAGTGAGTCATTGACTTATAAAATAAGTTAATAAGATAACAAATGTGATTGCAAACCATTCACGATTTCGTGAAACAATTTTTGTTGAAATTTTAATGCACCATTTTTTAATACTGTTGTTTAAAATGTTCGGTTTCGCCCTTCCTTGACTTATGGCCTGGCTGAATTCAGAAGCCAACTGGCTTTTAATCCGTTTAGATTCCATTTATTGAGCCTACGGTAGCTGATTAGGCAGATTCGTTGAATTAAGAGCCATAAAAACATTGTTTAAAACAGGTGTGATCAAAAAATTGAACTACGGAGCCATAAGACAACAACATGAATAACCAGTAAGAAAGGCGGCGAAATACTTTCAGGTGTTGCAAAGCCTAATACTAACCAGAAAAAATTTTAATTTCGCAGCAAAGCTATAATACCCTTCAAAACTACAAGAATCCGTATAAGAACATGATTTTGATCGGTCAGTTTGTATGGCAGCTACATGCTATAGTCGCCCGATCTGAATTTCTGCGGAGATTGTAGAGTTGCCTTGGACAATAATCTATGCCCAATGTTGTAAAGATATCCTTTTAAATGAAAAAGTTTTCCAAACAAGAACAGGATTTTAATCGATTCGTTTTTATGGCAGCTATATGCTAAAGTGATCCGTCAATTGTCGAATTTCGCGAAGATATTTTATCAAATAAAAAAGTTGTCCATAAAAGGATGTCTGCAAAATTTCAAATAGATATCTCAAAAACTGAAGGACTAGTTCGAGACAGACGAGCGTCTGACTCTGACGTTTCCTTCTGGGTATTACAAGCATTGGGGCAAATTTTATATATCCTGTTTAGGGTATAAAAAATGCTGCGTAAAAAATCAACATGTAGTGTTATATTATAGGTCATAGACTAAGTTAGTTTCATTACTAGATTTTGTTTGCCCGAATTATTTATAGTAAAATCCATCTAATTAACTTAAATGAGATAGTATTCACACACCGACCGATATATTGGGCACAAAATCTTCTGAAATAAGGAAATTAATTAAAGGAAGTATACCAGGCTGGGTAACAATTGTAACATTAAAGGCGAGTCAGATCGCTATGTTTCATGCTGGCTTTGTGATGGGCTTGTCCATATTAAATGTGCTGGACTGACAGGTAGAATCTTAGATTCTGTTCTCGACTGTAAGAATTGCGTTGGTTCTGTTGTAGATCTATTGAAATCGATCTATTTAAAGTTTATAGGGAGACACGCAATGACTTTAACGAAATCGGTCGATATCTTATAATCCTCACTGAAATATTTAGGCACTACGAAAAAAAAATTGTTCAATTCTTTTAAGTGCCTGAATGATTTTCATGAATCCTCCAAACCTGCTCCTGAGCGTAAACGTCCTTCCGATGAAGTAACACTTAGTTTTTTGTACAAAAAAGAACGTCTCCTCCCAATGACCTAATAAATCTCTCTTCTCCTTGCCATCAAGGTGATAAGCCGTCATCTACCAAAGAGCTCAATTCCCCAAAAGCTCAATCTTATAGTAATAAGTGTCTCACAATTCCAGATGCTCCCCCTAATAACTTAGTACCATCTATTAAAAATTTGGTAGTTATTCCATCTAAAAAGTCTATATTTATTTCGAGACTTGCCAAAGATACTTTGGTGGAGGGCACTAAATCTTACATTTCGTTACGTTTAAAAATCGATTATATCAATATACGTAAATTTAACTTCAATTATGATAGAAGTATATCATTGTTTAAAATAGACGTATCTCTTGAAACATTCATCTTAGATAGTTCATTCTGGCCACCTGGGGCTTTTTTTCGCGAATTTAAGCCTAAACTTAGAAGTAAAACTGAGGAAAACATTGTTAAATTACGAAAAGCAACCTCCGATATAAAAAACTGATTGGTAGAAATTCGCTGAGCATTTATTATCAAAATGTTATAGGTCTTAATACAAAATTAACCGACTTGTATTTAAACAGTTCCAATTTTAATTTCCATATAATTGGATTTACAGAAACATGGTTAAAACCTCACATTTTTGATAATGAGATTTTAAACAGCGAATTTCAAATATTTAGATGTGATCGACTGAACAGAATCGGTGGAGGTTCCTCTATCCCATCTGAAGATGTTCTTGTTCCAGGAACCGACTCATTTGAATTTAAATGTATTAGAGTCTATGTTAATAATTGCTTTATTTATTTAACCCTATCTTATACACCACCCCATTCGGACTTATCTGTATACATGCAGCTGCTTCTTTAATAAATAGTGCTACCTCGATGGCAAATAATGCAGATTCAATAATCGTATTAGGAGATTTCAATTTACCGTGTGCTTCGTGAAAAGCTTTCGATGACTATATCGTACCGATTTGCAATCGGTTATGTTTTAATGAGTTTTTCGAAAAAATGTCCAAATTAGGTCTGAACCAATTTAATTTGATGCCGAATAAATTTGGTAAATGCTTAGATTTAGTATACGTTGATACCTCTTCAAAGTGTTCCGTTATTCAGAGTAATCATCTTGTTCTACCAGAGGACTGGTATTATCCTGCTTTGGAAATATCTGTCGAAATCATGAGCAATGTACGGGATAATAATCATCAAACTTCGTGCTTCTGTACTCGGTTCAACTTTGCAAAAGCTAATTTTAAAAGGTTAAATACAGAACTTTCTACAATAACATGGCCTAATTACAATTTAATGGCGATATTTAATTGAGTGTCTATCATTTCAATAACATTATTACGAAATTATTTGAAAAGTATGCTCCCATAGTAATTGTTAATAAAAGTAGAACTTCAACCGTAGTTTTCGAAAGAGTTACCTAAATTCAAAAACAGAAAAACTCGAGCCTTTAAACATTTTAAAACCGGTTCACTTGTCGACCATTCTAAATATTGAGTATTGCGTCGACAATATTTTGACCTAAACAAAAATGGTCTAATAATTACTTAAATAAAGTAAAAAAGAATATTGTAAGTAATCCAAAATCGTTTTATGATTTGGTCAACTCCAAACGCAGGATTTCCAAATATCCGTCCGCAATGAAATACAAATCTATCATTTCAAGTGACAATGATATTATATCCAATATGTTTGCAAAATTTTTTAAGTCAAACTACTGTAATAATTCTTCCAAAGCTTTTTCTTATCAGCACGTGCAGTATTCGAATACTTTAATTAACGCTCCAATTATTTCTTAAGAAGACGTCCTACTTAATTTAAATAAGTTAAAACCATCTTTTAGTTACGGTCCAGATACCCTTATGCTTCCTAAAATGTAGTGCCAAATATATTTATTTGCCTTTGACAAGGATATTTAATTCCTCTCTTAAACACGGTATATTTCCTTCAATATGGAAACATTCATTTATAATTCCTTTGCATAAAAGTGGATTTAGATCCAACATTGAAAACTATAGAGGTATATACCTAAACTTTTTGAAGCTATCATCACTAACCATATAGCCTTTTCGATTTCTCCATTAATTTTCTCATCTCAGCATGGATTTCGTAAAGGGAAATCGAGTCTAACAAACTTGCTTGAATTTGTAAACCATGTATCATTGGGTTTTAGGGAACATAAGCATACGGACGTTATATACACAGACTTTAGCAAAGCTTTCGATAAAGTAAACCTCTCGATTCTCATACATAAACTTGATCTGCTAGGCTTTCAGCCAAGATTTCTTCAATTGGTAGCTTCCTATTTTTATAATAGAACACAACGAGTGATATTTGAGGATACACCTTCAGATACAATTATTGTTTCTTCAGGTGTTCCGCAAGGTAGCCATCTTGGCCCGATTCTGTTCTTGTTGTTTATTAACGATATATCTTCAGTAATTGAATTCTCAAACATTTTATTATATGCTGACTACGTAAATCTTTTTAAATCATACACTTCAACTGAGGAAAGGTGTCTGTTGCAAACAGACTTAAACAATATGGTTGCTTGGTGTGATAGAAATTATTTGCCATTGAATCTCAATAAATGTAAGACGATGTGCTTTTCCCATAGATCTGTGCACCACTCTTCTTATGTAATAAAACACCATATTCTGGAGCAAGTTTTTAACTATGGTGATTTGGGAGTTAATATGGACCCTAAACCTAATTTTAGTCTTTATATTGATGCCATGGTCTTGAAAGCAAAAGCTCTGTTTTGTTAAACGTTGATCTAAAGAATTTAGATATCCGTATATTACTAAAACACTTTATACAACTTTGGTTAGACCTATATTGGAATATGCTCTGTTGTATGGAACCCTAGCTACCAAATCCATTCCGACAAGTTAGAGTCGGTTCAAAAACATTTCCGATGGGATTCGAGGGTAAGTCTACCTCCATACACTAGTCGTTTAAAACTTATTAATCTACCTACACTTTCTAGTCGTAGGGAAATGCTTGGCATAATATTCTTAGTGAAAATCTTGAATGGAACAGTTTGCAGTTCTTTTCTCCTGTCTGAAATTAAATTTAATATCCCGGTTCGCCTTTCGAGGCAGTTTAGACCTTTACTGCTAAAATCCTGTAGATCAAATTTTGAACTAAACGGGCCATTCCGCCGTATATGTCATGATTTTAATTCTTATTCCAGCACATATGACTTATCTGACCCAGTTTTCAAAATTAAAAAGACTTTATTGTTTTCTCTTAATAAATGAAAATGTAACAATTTATTATATTGTAACTATAAATCTTAGCTGTTGAAATTTTTGTTTCTGTAGCGGAGCAGTTTTAGATCTCAACACTTAAAAACTCTCTTGCCTTTTCTGACCCGGCTAATTTCGCACGTATGCGGATTCCAGCCCTCGCGTCGGTTGGGCGGGAGGAGGGTAATCGTTGGGTTATTATTATTAGTAAAATCAATAACACACGTGTTTGTAGCGTTTTAAAATTACTAAGTCTGAATAACTTCTCAATTTGTTTTAAGTGTAAAATAAAAATACCGTAGATTTGTATGTATTGAATATCATTTTGATATTTATTCAAAAGTGTCAAAACATGTTTGTTTATAAAAATAACTTTTCTTAACAAATAAATACCATCCTTTTCAAAATTAAATTAAATATATTCATCGAAATAATTGGTAAATAAATTGAAATTTGTATCTAAAATTAAAACAAACATTTTCGCACAAATTTTTATTACCCTATTCTAGGTACTTTGAGTATACAATTGACCGGGTGTAAAAGTGCATATGAAAATTATCGACGTTTTTGCACGCAGCAAAGCCAAGAAAAAAAATTTACAAATATACTAATTTAAAAAAATATTTTATTATTTATCCGTTTAAAGTTTATAACTTATTTATCTTTCACGTTTATTAGTTAAATTTAAAAAATTATATCTCAATAAATAAAGTTATTTTAACATAAAAATATTGGATCGAAATTAATGAAATTCATGTATCAAAAAGGGCGGCGCATCGAATGGGGCCTAGGGCAGCAGCCACCCTAAGTCCGTCACTGAATAGCATAGGAGACAAAGTAGCAATATCGACAATGTTATCTGAATGCGGTTGTAAAAATAAAAAAAGAAACAACAGCGGAGGTTTACTACATCATATTTAGCCTCATAAAACAGCCTATAAAAAAACATCTTCAATTTGGTTTGTAAATCAAAGAGTACGTCTTTGGTAATATTAGGCTTTTTGCAGCTCTAGAACTTCAAAAATCATTATATATTATGAGGCGAATGTTGTTTTTTTTATTACTTTCCAGAATTTGCACAACTTTATCCGGCATAGCAAACTTCTTTAATCAATAACGCGCTATATGTTGCTTTAACTTAGTCAGTTGTAGGTGATTTAGCAGCGTACGTTGACGCGCCATGTAGTTAAATCGCAAGATCTGGTCTGATTTGAGAGTTATGCAAGGCGTAATTTTCTTCTATACGCGCCAAAAATGACATATTTATCTTTAGTTATTTAGATATTAGGTCATTAAGCGCTATATGTTGCTTTAACTTAGTCAGTTGTAGGTGATTTAGCAGCGTACGTTGACGCGCCAATGTAGTTAAATCGCAAGATCTGGTCTGATTTGACAGTTATGCAAGGCGTAATCTTCTTCTGACCAGCTTCTATACGCGCCAAAAGTGACATATTTATCTTTAGTTATTTAGATATTAGGTCATTAAGTTATCAAATAAAATAGTTATTTATATATCATGTAAGTTATTATTGGCATTACTGTATTTAACTAAAATTTTAATTGATGAATATTTTTACAAGATCTTACTGGTCTGTTCTTCGTCCTTGTACGAAAATAGCAAGCAAGCCATTTCCAGTACAGACTAAGTTCGGGTGTAACCGAACATTTCATACTATTGCAACTTGCAAGAAACAAACTCGGAAGAACACCTTCAGGTTATGGCAAAACTTTATATCAAACTAAGGAAACTATCGCCGTGATTTCATTCATTTAAGGAAAGGGGATATACTGCTATTAGAAAAAGATTAATTCTTAATTGCATTAAGATTTTTTACATATTCACCGATAGATGCAGTATAAAGTGAAATGGAAGTTCGAAAATAGTTATTTTAGGTATATGGGGTCTAACCTGAACTGTGTTTTCCCATTTGTACACAAGTTATAGTGCGATTTCGACAACAGTGTCTAATGGAAGTGTGTCTCATACACCAAATTTGGAATCGGTCGAGTAGTTCCGGAGATATCGGATTTCACCTAAGGCGGTGGCACGCCTCTTATCAAATTTTCACACCAGATCCTAAAAAGCCCTTCTGTAATGCTTGCGACTTATTTATTCAGTGAATTAAGTAGTTTTCAGAATTAAGTTAGTTATCTGATTTTACCAATTTAAACAGAGTTTGAAAAGGTGATAAGTTAGGTTGATATGTCTTAAGCGGTTTGGACCCACAGGTTTCCCTGGCTATAGCGATCTCTTGTACCAAATTACAGTTTTGCATCTTTATTTTCGGCTTAGTTATGGTACTTTAAAAGTTTTCGTTTAATGGCGTTTTGTGGGCCATTGTGTTCCAAGGAATATGTGTCCAAGTTACATCAAGACATCTCAATTTTTACTTAAGTCATCCTGATCATTTATACATACATAACCCTACAATATATCTATCTCGATTAGTTTTAGGTGATACAAACAATCGTCAAGTGAAGAAAACTATTATACTCTGTAGCAAGAGTATAAAAACAATTGGTATCTTCATTTTAATTGACGTTTTGAACTGACTTGATTTGAATGTTCAAAGCATTTTTAAAACATGTGTCCATGCCATGCAAAGCATTTATGCATTACAACCCTGCTTTGCCAAAATATGCAATGCATTTATTTAACGATTATGAATGAAATATAAAATATGAAATAAAAATTAAAATTTAATAAATAACATATATTTTAATATAAATTACTTTTTTCATCGGCAAGCTTTCCCTTGCAAAACAAAACTCATGCAAATTTTGACCGTGAAATACGGTTGCATGCGCATGAAATACGGTTAACAGGCATTCATGAATTTTATACTTTGCCCAAATTAATGCAATGGTATTTACTAATATTGTGCAGCCCATGTATGCTTTGCATATTGCATTTACGAAAACAGCCAATATGAGTATCGCGTGCTCAACATTTTGTTTATCTGTATATTAAGTTGAAGATATAATATTTTCGATATTTGTAAATATCAATGTATGTATGTATATGAATTTTATAAATATTTATGTTTGTAATAACCTAACCCAAGTTTATATTTACTTTTATACATATAAATTCAACATCTAATTACTAGTAATTACTCCAATGTTTGATAGACATATCTGCAATTCACATTAACGAACTCGAGTTGTGATTGGTAGAAACGAACTGCTTAGGAATTAAACATCAAAGCAACCCTCTACAACTTTCATAAATAAAAATTTGCGCCGCCTTCAATGAGTAGCCAATCACAACTACCTAAATATGTCAACCTACCAACCAATTCATATGGTATTGTTGCAAACATATGTATGTTATATACATATGTACATGTATACATACATATATATATCTAAATTACAATAAATTAAGCAATTTTATGCACATATTTTTATGTATGTGAATTTATCTTCCAAAATTAAGCTGTTTGAGAGATATAATGTATATAATTTGTCTAACCTGTACAAATATTTTAACAGACAAATATCAATATTATGATCGCATAACAGCTTTAATTATAAGTAGTTGTAACAAATAAACTGATTGCTTACTTTCAGTAAGGAGGTTTCCTGTTAGGAAACATGGATCCCAGGGCCTTAATTCTGCGTCTGCAGACTGCTGTGCAGTCCAGTAGCAGGTGTTCTAGGGTTTCCGGCTCCATATCACAGAACCGGCAGTTTGCAGAAGAGCCCATGTTGAATACTTGTAGATGCTTATTGATCCTGCAATGACCGATGTAGAACAACAACATGAAATGCAACATGTTGCTACAGAGTATAATAGTTTTGTTCACCTAACGGTTGTTTGTATCACTCAAAAATAATCGAGTTAGACATGGGAAATACATATATAAATGATGAAACTTGGTACACATATTCCTTGGCAGAAAAGTAAGGACGAGCTCATAGATGGGCACAATCGGACCATTGCCACGCTTACATAACGCCACGAATCAAAACGTATAAAGTGCCATAACTAACCGTAAGTTAAGATACAGAATTTGGCGCAACGAATCTCATTAAGCAGGGGCACCTATGGTTTGAAAATATTTAAACATTGAGCGTGACCCCGCCCCCTAGTAAGTTTAATATATATATCTTTTAAATGAATAAAGCTAAGAAGCTAAGAAGGGTTGGGTTCTTAGAATAGTGTGAAAATAGGTCAAATCGGATGATAACCCCGCCCACAATTCACACACTGACCAACATATTGAGCAAAAAGTCTACTAAAATAACGAAAATCGTTATAGGTAATCACGGCCGGCCCGCTCTAGGCAAATGCCAATGCCTTAACAGCAAAACTTAACAAAATTTATAACTTTTGAAAATTACTCAGGTAATATTCTATAGGTTTAACAGAATTACTTAAATATTTATATTATAATTAGTACTACAATAAAAAACGTTCATTATTTAAATATCTTCGTGCTTTTCATGCGGAAAAATCAGACAAAACTGTTTCATTGTTAAGCGTTTGTGCAACTTCTTTTTCAATTGATAATGTTGCCAAGCCCGCCAGTGTTTCTTAACACATTGTAGGAAGATAGTTTTTGATAACTTTCAATTTAGAGAAAATGCGCTCCCTACTAGCTACCGACATAGGAAGTGTTAGCACCACCCTTATTGCCGTAAAAAAATTTGGAACTATATCTATTAATTCGTTTGAACAAATATAATTTAAAACTTCCAGTGTTGTACTATTATGAAAAATTTTTCTGCTTGTACTTCGTTGCTTAAATCTGTTGCATCTACCATATATAAGTCAATCCAACGTAAGTTAATGACATTTCTAATTTTTTATGTTCAAAATTAGCTGTGTGTGTAAAAGTTTGCACCTGATTAGTTTTAAATAGAAATACAAAAGTTTTAGTGACTTGTTTCAACAGATTGTATCTTTCATCGATTGAAGACAATACTTGTACAGTATCAATAATGGTAAATAGAAATTAATTTTAAAATTTTGCTTAGCGTCGCATTGCTCATCTTCACCCTCATAAAACTGAAAATATAAAATTTTGATGATTTTTGTATTTTATATACAAATGAAATAAATAAAGTAATTTTGTAAATTATTACTTGTTTTATTTTGTTAATTAAAAAGTAAATAAACAAATGAATAAAATATGTTAAGAAAATTAACCAAAACGCCGCCTTAAAATTCTTGCAATTGCCTAACTTGCCTATAGGAACAGGATTAATCCGTGGACTGATTTTACACATTTACACACAATAAACTATACTATATCCAGTGTTCATTTAAAAAGAAGACGAGCTGGCGTGCTCGGTGGCAGTTGGAAACACAATTCCCCTAAGCTGCCCCAGGCCATTCAGCTCGTTCAAAGGCACCTACTTTTAAGATCCCACATTCAAAAAATAGGAAAAATGGATCGGCGGAATGCAGAGGATGATGAGACGATGGCACATTATCTATGCGTATACCCAGCCCTCAGTCGGAACTTAAAAGACATTGGGCAGGGCAGGTGGAAAGAAATTTTTTACCATATCCACTAAGTTGCTAGATAGAGCTTAAAATTTGGTTACCACACAGGAGCACAATGGGCCTAATGATGCGGCATGCACCTTCAACCAATATATTCACTTAATTAAATTATATGTATATACCATACACTACCGCTCATAAAAAAAAGCCGTTTGGCTTTATAATGTTTACATAGTATCTTTTATTATTAAAAATTAATCAAATCAAGCCCTATAGAGCTAATCGTTTTTAAAAGGCAACGAAATTTTAAAAATTCATTTAAATTAAAGGTTTTATGACTTTTTAAAGCAATTTAACACATGTTATCCCTTTAAATAATTTTATATTAAAATACGTTGTAGGAATCTAAGTTTTCTATGATATAAATGTAATACAGAAAATGGAGAAAAAACAAGTTTTTAAGCGACAAAACGGGTTTTAGTACTCGTATTTCATACGTTTAAAGTGTTTTTCTTATGTCTTGATTTGACCCAAAAATTTACATAGTTTTTAATAGTGTGTGTGGCTTCCTTTTGCCTTTATAACACTTTGTATCCGGGGGTCATGCTTTTGTACAAATTTTTAATTAGGTCTAAAGAAATTTAATCATACCAAGTAAATTCCACAATGTCCTTAAATTTTTGAATGCTATTTGGTTTTTGGCGTCGAATTTTGTTCTTTATAATTGTCCACAAGTTCTCAATAGGGTTGAGAACAGGGCTTTTTTCGTGCCATAGAAGAGACTAAATGCCCAAAATATATTTATATTCGTTAAAACACCTTTTCTATTATTTGAGTTTACAGTACCATCTAATTTGAATATTTCGCCAACACCATCTCCAAACCATAATGTATGGCGAATGCTGTACAGTTCTCCGAACACATTGATCACTGCATTGTTCATTGACCCTGCGACGAACCATGACTTCTGATCCAATATTATTTATTTTGATTTCGTCTGAAAAACTAATTTGAGCTAATTGATTTTCGGAAAAATTATTCTATCTTTGCACCCATTGAGACGGATAAGACACATTTTTCCTGAGAGAAGCGGAGTTTTGCAGCTCTTCGGGCATTCAAATTATTTTTTTTCTCTGCAATTTCTGAAGCGGATTTAAAGCGGTCCCTTAAAGTTACTCGCACTAAATCCCTGCCTTCCCATTGATTTGTCTTCCTTCGACGTCCGCTTCCAGGCTGGCGGAGGACACATTAATTCTTACATATCTTACCCAAAATCTCTTAACTGATGATTCGTTACAGCCAACTTTTTGAAAAATAGTAGACGTCTTCTGTTGCTTTTTAAACACAATAATATTTTCTGGTTTTTAATCAAAATCACTTTAAATTTAATTACTTCTCCAATTATTCGAAGCATAATATTCAATTCTATTAAAATTTTCCACTCTACCCCCATCAAAAATTTATATTTGATAACGGGATTTTCCGCAAAATACCCCAAAAATCCTTCAAATACACATTTTCAATAGGATTTTATTTTTTTGAGCGGGAGTGTATGTACATATATAATATATGGAAGCTAATAGCCTTGACAGACGGCAACGTTAAAATCTATTGACTGCATTAAAGGGGATTTATTCAGGAGTTACTACAGCTACCTCCGTTGCTTAATCCATACAAAGCTCTCAAAATCTTAGGGAGTTAGTGGCCTTTTCGTTGACAACATTTTTATAAATTTACAGCTGTATTCTATTGTAAATGAAAAATATCGCCAATAAGTAATACAGCAACGTTAACATCTTCAATGATTTTGCTGATTAGAGGAAAAATTTCAGCATTTTCATGACGTTTCTTCAAAGAACTATTTTCAAAAATGTAAGAATCATTATTTGTTCCAGTTGATCCAACATGTACATAGATTCATATAAATATTTTCAATAAGCTATTTAATGAAATTTACCTAGAGTCACAACTTGCTAGCAGAACAACCGACAACCCCTTATAATTGTAATAATCGACCACGTTTTCTTTTTTTTGGCTGAATCTCAATGTGACAGCTATCTACTGTTCCGAAACATTGTGGGAAACTCAGCTGTGCACAGCCTTGGACACTTCTCTTGACTTCTCCTGTGTCAGGGGAATAGTAATCGATGTAGTCCGATAAGCTTGATCACACAGCATTGCATAGTGGGTCCTACTCCAAATAAACTTGCAACAGTTCTGTATTTGGTTGACGAACACATACAACGCAATAGCCAATTTTTTTTGAGTGGAATGCAAAGTCTGATATGGTTGTAGGATTTTTCAATTTCCTTAATTTTTTCACATACTTTGTAAAAAGCTTCCTTATTGAGACGAAAGTTTTCTTTAAACCTTCATCCATCTTGTTGACATCATACTCCTAAAAAGTGCCAGGGACCGCATCCTTTTAATAAAGAAAGTGATGATTTGCAGAAAGCATTATTTTTTTGTTTCCATTTGAAGAGAAGTTCTGCAGAGTAGGAACGAATGTTTGTCGAGGCATATGGTGATCATGCTTTATCAGAAGCAACATGCTAGAGATGGTTTCAACGGTTCAGAGATAGTGAATTTGATGGGAGAAATGAAGAACGTGGAAGACTATCAAGCAATATTGGATGAAGTCATCTTCACCAAAACTATTATTTTTAGTCAAATGCAAATGACAGCCATGTTAAATGTTGCACAACAAACAATTTCAGACCGTTTTAAAGCTATGGGAAAAATCCAAAAGTGTGGAAAAAGAGTACTACATGAATTGAATGAAAGACAAATGGAAAACCGAAAAAAATACTTGTAAAATTTTGCTTCAAAGACACGAAGGAAAATCAGTTTTGTATAGAATTGTCACTGGCGATGAAAAATTTATTTTTTTAAGAATCCTAAACGGAGAAAATCATGGGTTAACCCCAGGCAACCATCAACATCGACATTTGTGGAAAGCAATGGTTTATACTTTGAATACATTTTTTTTTTACTTTCCCATTCAAAATTAGTATTTTCACAAAAAACCTCATCCCCTGATACATCTGGTATATGGTAAATATAAATATTCAAAATACAATTTACTAAACTTACAAATTTCCAGGCCCTTCTTTGTCTTATTTCTGAAGACGCAACTCTGGTACTCGTTTCCAGTATTGCATTTTTCACTTTATTAATCAGTTTATTGTTTTGAAGCAGTGTTAAAAATAATAAATTTATATTTTTGTTTAAGAAATTGTGGTTTTGCACCAACTTATTAAATTGAAAATGTTATTAATATGACAATCGGCTGTTCACTAACTCGCATTGTTGCTGTCTGTCACCTACTTATATATTTGGATCTGATTAAGTGCGCAGTTAATCGGAATTAACGCTGCCATCTGTCAAGGCTATAACGGTAGTATGACCCGATTTGCCATTTTTGATATTACGACATATTATTTCCACAAAAAGATGATTTATGAGTTTAATTAAGAAACCTTGCAGATGAAACAATATACGGATGCGAAAACCCTTATAATTGTTATATAGGAATTACGGCAAGTTTTCACCCGATCAAAGATTCTCAGTGAATACCAGTAAGATAACTTACATATTCATCAATATATGAAGCATAAAGTCTACCGAAACTTCGAAAATATTTATACTAGGTATATGTGGGCTAAGGAAAGTAATGACGAGTAGTTCCTGAGACATTTCACCAATTTTGACAGCAACACCTATAAAGTCTTTCCGTAGTACCTCCACTGTGAAGTTTAATGGTTCTGACTCATATAACTCAAGTGTGAGTAATCACACTTTTATTAGTTCTCAACATTACTGTTATATGGAAAGTGGGTCAGAACTTACCCATTCTCACATTGTCAGAAGAAATACTAAAATAGTTTGTCTTTATCAAATTTGGTTGAATCCGCTCTAGTACTCTTGATTAATTCAATATAACTTTTAGAGGGCGGGATCATGCCCACTTTTAAAGCATTTAAAACCCACGTATTATCAAACGTAGTTCGATTTGTTGTAACAAATTATTGACCGGAAGTTTGAAATTTGTATATTAGGTATATGGGACTAGGGGTAGTTTTGACCGAATTTTATCAATTTTTGGCATCACGATATACTATTAGCAGATAAAGGTCGCCTCTGAGTTCCTCTGAGATAACTTATATAATGACCCTATATGTAGTATACCATCGGAACAAATATAACCCGGACTTTAAAAACGCGTGCAAATCGAATCAATAAATTTTTTTTTTTTCAAATTGATACAATCTTTTTAATGTTCGTGTCAACTTGGATCTCCAAATATCAAATATTGTGTGTTTGGCAGCTGCTAGCTTACGGCCCGAAAATTTTTCTTGCCATGGAAAAATTGAACTACGAGTTTGATTGAATTTTTTCGTCCATCTACCTCTGTGAGTTACAATGACACCGGTACGAAAAAGTTAAAAAAAGCAGTTCTTGAAACTCGACGTGTTGGCATCAGAGAGATAGCAGAAGATCTCAGCATCTCTTATGAATCGACCCAACATATTTTCGTTATTGTTTTGAATATAAAGAGTGTCAATGATAGATTTGTACCAAAAGACCTGAATCTTCAGCAAAAACGACGTCGAGTAGAGGTTGCAAAAGAGGTGCTTGACAACAAAGCTGATTCAAACGCATCAATACTGCTAACGGGAAGATGGTTTATGAATATAATGTCAAAACTGTCCAAATATCTAGCGAATGGCTCCAAAAATTAACCGAAACCGAACAAAAGGCACTGAAAGCTATCCCAAGCTTATAGCAAGTGTATGGAAAATTGAATAAAGCGTTAGCATGATTGTATTGCCTCAAGAGCCTTTTTTAAATTGAAAATAAAAATTTGCATTAAAATACGTCAAAATCTATTTCTTTCAATGGTCTGGATCAAATGGTAAAGTTAACCGGAATCTTGAAAGTTTTTATTAGTTTTACGGGGTCAGGATAAGTATTTACCTGATATTTTGACATAAGGCACATTACTCTGATTTCAAAAATATATCTAACGGATTGACCAATATATTTGGTAAAAAGTTAGTCAAGGTAATGGGATTCATGTATTCGGTATTTGGAGTTTTGAACAGATGTGGTCCAATTTTACAATTTTTAGACGTCAAATAATATTCCTTAAAGGCACTATTTGTACAAAGTTTCTATTCCGATAACTTCCTTTGGAGCATGATTTTTCTTTACTTCAATAATAATATAAAGATAAAATATTTGATTGTTCGTTTGTTTGAATTGAATAGGCTTCGAAACTACTTGATTAATTCAAAAATTCTTTCATCGTTGAGGATCTACACTTTCTCCGGTGAACATAATCTATATCAAATTTTCAAAAATGTTACGGATCTAAAACATCACTAATATAACTCAAGTTGTTAGAAAATTACTTAAAAAATTATTTACATCGCGTGCCCTGCAATATAGAACAAAATAATATACTTGAATGTCTAACAGTTATATGTAGTAACGTCGTAATAAGTGTTCTTTTATCTATACAAATATTATAAAGGGGAAAGATTTAATTACTTGTTTGTTTAATATGCGATGTAGGCATCAATGTCAGGAAATGTAGTGCAGCGCGTATAACTCGCATAGTTGGCTCCATATGAAGCGGTCGAGTGTGGAATTAAATATAAATAATATTAAAATTAAGTTGTTTACATCTCATCGTCTATATGATGTTCTCTTCCTCCAAGTGGAATGACAAAAGAAGTGATCTGCTAGTATACTGTAACGTGAAAGAACAGAGAAAATGGAATTAAAAAGTGTGATGTAGTTTAAGGAAAGGGGGTTATAGTCCGATTTCATCCATCGTCGCAGTTAGCAGTTAGCAGTTTTCAACATAACCTTTATATTATATTTGGGGTAAGCGTGGTCATTGTAATCTGTTGCAACATGTTGCGAGTGTATAACAAATATTTGGAGAAATAATGCTATTAAAATATGCATAATCTCTCATCTCAACTATAGTATACCTTTTCAAATCCACTGATACCAAATATGAAGAACTCAATGCCTATGTTTATACCGAAAAAATTTTCTGATAGTATACTGTTACAAGTTGACAAAATTCGCTAAGTACCTCGACTAACCTCCATATACCTCATATAATGAGTATCGAAATTCCGGTACACTTTATACTTAGCTGACCAATCGTTCAGGTTTGGCCGGGACAGTCCGGATTCCGAGTTAAGGATGAGGTCCGTCCCAGGCTTAAAACTTAAAAAAATTGAATGAATTCAATATGTCGCGAATTTCAGTGAATTATAATATGGAAAAAATCGATGACTAAAAAACCGTCCCGGGACAAAATGGTCACCTAACTTTATACCCAAGCTATTGCTCAATATGTGAGATTGTAGTAGGCTTATGCCCGAAATGGGTGGGACCCAGTCGCCACATATTAGACATTATGATTTAAACTTATTTAATAAACTTAGAATAAAATATTTTCTCGAGCATGCTTTATCTTAAGGCGAAAAGTAAGGTATATCAGTCCACATCTTGCTCTAGCTCCATATATTATATAATATTACACCAATATAGTGCTAATAACGATCCAATGCTTATCTTTATGTAGATATAATAAATTTTGATGATATAAAATCCATGAAATCGATCCACATAAATATTCTCCTAATACCCATATAATCAATGCAAATCCATACTTCTGATTGATTGTAATAGGTTCCCGTTCAATAACTATTATTGAAATCATATTAATTGCAATGCTTTCCAGGGATCAAAAAAAAGTTTTACTCTTGTTTCAATAATTCGAAAGAGTATATCATGTTCGGCTGGACACGAACAAAGGTTTTCCTTACTTGGTTTCATCTGAATTGCTGTGCAATTTTGAGTGTTGTACGATCATTTGGAATACTGTTTTTTAAATGTGTATAGAAAATTCTGAATTTTGTACATATTATTTATTCTGTATTTGCTGATACTTGAACCAAACTTGTTTGAAATACTATTCATATTTAAATATTTATTAACACAACCATGTTAAAAGCGAAATTATTCGCACTTTGATACCAATCTTCGGAATAAGCTAGAAATTCGATATACCTGAAAAAAGTTTTTAGTTGTACATCAATCTTTCGCAAAATTCCAGATTTGTAAAAGAAAGTAAAAGTTTTTAGTAAAAAAATTAGTAGCACATTGAACATAAAAAAATAGTTACATTGAAAAAGAAAAATTCAATCAAACTGCAGAAGCGCTACAGCGAATTAGGCAAAGATTTTTTTACAATTTTACCAATCGAAAAAAAAAATAATGGATTAAATACATAAATAATATTTAGGATCATAAAGTATACTTCAAGCAAAACAAAATTAATAATAACAAGTAAGGAAGGGCTAAGTTCGGATGTAACCGAACATTTTATACTCTCGCAAAGTCAAATGGTGTACTCGTTTGAGATTTCTTTGTGGATTGGCTGATATTTTCGGTAGAAGGTCAACTATAGGCACTGGGGTCCACATATTTAGTACTTAGGGGTTTGAACAGTTTTGGTTCGATTTAGACAATTTTTGGTCACAAGGTGGCATACTTTAAACATATTATTCACGCAAAGTTTTACTCCGATATAATCATTGTTGCTTGATATGCATAGTGGAAAGTGAAAGAATCAGATGGAATTGAAAATGGTGTTTTATGGGAAATAGACGTGGTTGTAGTCCGATTTCGCCCATTTTCGCACTATAACATAGAAATATAAAAATAACGTTATGTACCGAATTCTGTTGAAATTGGTTAAGCAGATCTCAAGATATGGGTTTTCACCTAAAAGTGGGCTGTGCCACGCCCACTGTCTAATTTTGAACGCGGTTCCTATAAAGTCATCTTATACCATCCAAGAGTTAAAATTTAATGTCTCTGGCGTGTTTCGTGCTTGATTTATCGCGCTGTTAGTAGTTTTTAACAGTACCGTTATATGGGGAGTGGGCGGAGTTGCCACCCGATTTCAACTATTTTCACACCGTCAATAGAAGTGCTAAAAATATTTGCTTCCAGTGAAATTTGTTATTATATCATTAGCGGTTTAGGAGATATGCACATTAAACCTATTAGAGGCGGGACCACGCCCATTTAAAAAAAAAAAGTTTAACTTTAGATGCCTCTCCCTAATGTGATCCTGTGTATTAAATAACAGTCTTGTATCTTATTGTGGAGCTTAGTTATGGCAATTTATTTGTTTTTGATTAATCGCGTTTTGTGGGCGTGGCAGTGGTCCGATTGCGCCCATCTGCAATATAAACCGTCTCACGGTACCAAGAAACATGTCAACCAAGTTTCATAAACATATCTCAAATTTATCAAGTGAAATGTTGAAACACTTCAATTAACCATAAGTATGAGCGAACAAATGAAAACTGATCCACCATCAGAAATAATTCAATTTCTAGACATTCGGAATGGTAGAATATAACTGCAACCCAATACGCAGTGCATCACAAAAAAAAACTTGATTCATTGAGAGTATATTCCTGAAAGTAAAAATTATTTGTTTGGATCACAACTGGCTCAGCACTCGGGCTACATTATATTTTATGTTTTATAGCAAATCGAAGAAAATTAGTATAAATTATTTTCAAATTTGGAAGTAATACACGAGGTTATTCTTACACAGGAAATAACGTTTTAATTTTTGTTCATAAATACAATTTTACCGTATTGAATAGTTCGGATATCATTCTCCTTGCCGGATTTGGTGCCTTCAACACCCTCCAATCCTCCATCGGCACCCAACGGATTTGCCTTTGAAGGAGTCGCAGTGTATCCCTCGTGTTTAACAGTGCAAGGTCTGAGCATCTTCGCTTTCGGAATGATCGGGATGTCGCACTATATGTCTCCAAGCCGGCTCCTATCACAGGCCCTGAAGCTTCACTTCCACTTCCTTTATCCATAACAGCGTGGGTTCATCCATACATTTTTGGATTTTGACTCCATTTAGCCAGTCCACATCATTAAAAGTTAGCATAGGCGTATCCGGGTCTTCATCCATTTCCACGAAGAGCGTATCTAGCAGTTCGGTTTCATTGCTTTCCACTGCTCTTCAGCTCTAGGGGGTTGCTCCGATCAATAGGCGCCACGATTAAGTGTCTCTTAGCTGTCTCGCTGGTCATTGTTGCCAGTTTCTCTTGGTTTAGCCTAATATTAAGCTTTACAGCGTCATTCTTTTGCTTCTGTCGTTGAACCGGCCACATCGATCGGGTTCGCCAATTTTAGATACTTGGACGAAAATTGCGGTTGCGATGCATACTACGCTCGATCTTCCTCCATTTTTTCCTTAGCCCAAACCAACCTTTAATCCTCTTCCTTCGTCCGGTTGGACGTGCAGCCAAGCTTTTCATGGGCTTGGACGGCCACTTTGCAAATAGCTTTCGCCTTCAACCCCAGCTTGCTGGATTTTGACATAGGTCTGGTCTTTATTAACGTGTCGCGGAGAGTGAAACAAAGCTTTTTCTTTGATCGTGTTAACGCTTAAAAAACTTTAAAATTACGAGTCTTTGTGAACCGTGGCACCCCTGCGTTAGCAGTAGCACTAGAACCGCTATAAACTGATCCCTTCATAGCAGAGATATGGCCAATGGCGACACAACAAATAGGCTCACTGTGACTGCTGGCGGAAGCGGCCACTTCTCCGACTTTAGCGGACGTTTTGGGCTAATATCCCGATATTTTCCTCCATACTGAGTTTTATTTTCAGGAACCTCTACCTCATTAGCAATGGGCTAGTTCCCCCCTCCAGTGTGATATCCAAAACAAAGTAGCCAGGAAGAGAAATATAGATTTATGACATTGCCCTAGCTAGACTCCGCTAGCCCGCAACGCCCAGACCTGCTTTAGAAACTAGCCCAGGTGATAAGTCGTGACGGTGAGCGATGTCCATTGTCCAGACATAACTGAAATGGACTTCATACATTTTTGAAAATACCTCGTGTCCAAATACCATAGATGCCGATTCGAAATCCTCCGCTTGTATGTTTTTGTGAAAGCTCTAAGAACACAAAAATGGTATTTTAGCCCTAATCTATGAAACTGATCTTGCGAGCAATTGCGGTACATTTTGCTAATTGTGAATACACAAGTTACAAGGAAATGAACTTTGCACCTAATCTAAAAAATTGCAATTCATGTATGATTTGCAGAAAGCTTTAATAATACGAAAATGGTATTTTAGTTCTAATCTGTGAAGTTGATGATTTTGTGTAATTATGGAGGCTTTTGTTGATTCTGAATAAACAATGTATATCAGATATTCCAGATAATTGTGAAGTAGATGAACTAGCACTAGGAAATAACATATATGTATATACATATGCCTCTGGCTACTGTAGATATTTAATTGACAAACATGATATAGATATAGCTAAGTCTGGGCGGAAACCATTCCTGACATGGAATAGGGACCGCACTAAAAATAAAAATAGTACAAATATATAAAAACTTTTATCATATAATAAATAACAAAAAATATATATGTTTATAATAGTAATCATATAACCATATTCCACGCAACTGATAATTTTGCAAAACAAAACTAGAAGTTAGTTACAAAAATAGATATTTTCTGTTTTTTTTTCTACTTGTCGAACCGTGTGCGAGTTATCTTCAAAAATTGCTTGAAAATATGTTTTGAATACACTTGAGTAATGTCAAAAGTTCCTGCATTCAATATAGACCTTTCTCTAGCCCCAATATAGCCTGAATATAAATAAAATTGGTCTGGACCTTGTTCTGAACTTCATATTTCTAATATCTGACATTCGATTTGTTTTATCTCTAATGTTGTTGACAATTAGTCCTAACCAGGGCTGTAAAAATTGAGTTAAAAAAATTTAATTAATATTTTCTATTATGTAATCCTAAATGCGGTATTAAAAAATAAAATAAAAATTTTTAATCTCACATACCGAATTAAAAATAAAAAAAATTATTTTAAATCCCAACTAATGAATTGAAAGGTAAAAAAGAAAAATTAAAGTCCCAAGCATAGATTATGTTCATTCAAATAAAAAAATAATATTATCAATTTTAAATTTTTAATACTTAATATCTCTGATTAAAAAATAATTTAATATAATTAATATTTTAGATAAAAGAATTGAATGCTAATTTTAATAGCAACATCGGGATTAAAAGCGATTAATACGACTAAATGAGTAGTAATATGCCATCATATTAACCCCCATCGAAAGTTGTTTAAACTCTCGCCCAATGTACCCCTTTACTAATCCTGGCGAACCCAATTTTGAGGATGCAAATTTAGGCATCGTAAACAGATGGCAGAAATTAAAAATACTCAACCAGCATTTTGTAAAAGGTGAAAGGAAGGAACTCTACAGATGCTAAAAAAGGAAATAACCTCCACTCACTGTTGAAGTCTAAATCCTCGTCGTCATAAGAAACAAAAACATATGACCAAACGAATAGAAATTAGGCTTAATCAAAAAGATCTCTTTCGGTTTGGATACTAAAACACGAGTGGTTGAAATTCGTATCGCTCACGGCAAAATAACCCGGCCCATAACAAGAATTGTGACATTAAGTATAACTAAGTAACTTAGAAGTTTGTTTTATTTTTAGTGAAATGGCTCCAACTAATGGTTAATCAACTAGAACTCGAAGCAACAGTTCCAGGTCTACCACACAGAAGAGTACCGGAACCCGCAATATAAAGCCAAACTCAATAATTTTTAAAAGCCTATTCGTTATTAGTTTTTTCTTTTACGCGTATTCTAAAATTCAAAAAAAATAGTAATTATTTCATCTACATATTCACAAATACATAAATTTACAACAAGGTTAAAGTGTGTAAAATTCTTCAAAACATAACTCCTCATCATTCCGGTACCGAACATTTTATACTTTCTCACTTTTCAAGGATATAAGCCGGGGAAATACTTTTACGTGCTGACAAAACTTTATTTTAAACTGGTTGCGAAAGAATTCCACATTTATTGTTCGACGAAATCTTGAACGGATTACAATCAAATTTGTACCTTATTACTTATAAGTTATAGGTCAAAGACTAAATTAGTTTTATAACTACTTTTTATATTCCATTAGGGATATGAGGTTTGGATCATCTTCCATTCATATTGAGCGCTAAACCACACTGTTTTAAAAAGCTTGTCCACTTTATTTCACTAAAGTATCACACATTTTAAGAACACAACACTTTAACAAAAGTTCATATTGGTGGAAGAAAAGGTCGGAGCTGATTACACAAAATGTTGACATTACTCAAGTATACTCCAGGTTTGTTAAAATAACGAAAATAATTACACATATGTATGTAGTATATGGGAGTTGCGGTAATTCGGTATATCGACATAGGATATCAAATATTATAGGCTCAGTTTACTTTGCTAATATATATTACATATTGACGATATATACTGTATAAAGCCAACCGTAAGTTCGGACATCCTATACGAGGTCTATGGGATATATAGGAGTAGTATTGACCCGATTTTATTTATATTTTATTTGGGCATTACTACATTTTATTAACAGAAAAAGGTGCTCGTGATATTAGTTTTATAGGGTCTAGAGTTTTCACGCGATTTTATTAATGCCGCAGTCAGCCGGAAGTTCGAAATTTTTTTATTAGGTACATGGGGACTAAGGGAATTATTGATCCGATATCAACCAATTTTTGACATACAGGCATAACATTGTCAAAAAAGTATTCTCTCCGAAGTTCTATAATATGTCTCACATATTGAACGATATTTTATATAAACGGTTCGCAATATTAGCTGGAGTTCACTTATTCGGTATCTAAACAGTTTAGGACCGGAGTGGCACTATTTATGCAAAGTTTTACCCGGATACATCGATTGGTTTCTGATTTGTGTACTGGAAAATGAAAGAACCGAATTTAAAAAGAAAGGAATTTAAAATTGTGTTATACGGGAAGTAGGCGTGATTTTTGTCTTATTTTGTCCATTTTCGCACTGTAAAGTAGAAACGTGAGGATTTATTACCTAAGAAATTTGTTTCAAGTCGGTAGCGTGGGTTTCGAGATATGGGTTTTCACCTAAATGTGATCAGTGGCACGCCCATCCTTCAAATTTGAAACCGGCTCGTATTAAGCCTTTTTGTTGCATATCGGGTGTAAAATTGTATGTCCCTGACGCATTTATTTATAGATTTATCGCACTTTTAGTAGTTTTTAACAAAACCCTTATGTGGGGAGTGGGTGGAGTTATGTTCTGAATTCTCTCATTTCACAGGGTGGGTAGAGACGCAAAAAGGATATGCCCTGAGTGAGTTTGTTTTTATAACTTGAATCGTTTAGGAGATACGTGCATTAAATTAATTAGAGGGCGGGCCCATGCCCACTTTTTAAAATTTTTTCAAACCTCCCTAGTGTAATACTTTTTATCAATTAACCTTGTATCTTACTGTGAACCTAAGCCCATCTGCAATACCAACCCTCCTTGGGTGCCAAGGAACAAAACTTTAATATTCTGTAAAAACATGTAAAAGATATTTGATATAAACTCAATCAAAGCTAGATTTAGTACTACATATAGAAGTCGGGGTAATTCGTAGACCGATTTCACATATTTTGGACTACATATTTGGGATATAAGATATCAAATATTATACGCTTATTTTATTTTCTAAGATATCTTACATATTGATAATACGTATACGGTATAAAGCCAACCGGTTAGGACATCCTATTTGAGGTATGTGGCAGGTAGGGGCAGTATACGTACTGACCTGATTTTATCTATTTTTGGTAGTTAGACTTATTGGCCCGAAAGATTTTGCCAACGAATAGTCTTTCCTTCCTACCTTGGGTATGAGGATCACAAGGTTCCGGGATATATGTCAGCGCTAGGCTATCCCACATCAGCCGAACAAAGTGGGGCAGTGGGACCTGCTCCCCCTGTTGCAGAAACGCTGGAAGGATGGCATCCGCCCCCGGGGACTTATATTTTTCAAAGGAGGCCAAAGCCCACTTGATGGAGTCTGCAGTGAAGAGCTGTTTTGCGACTGTCTCATCTAAGCGAGATGGCTTTCGTTCGACCATGGGTCGAATCTGGTCTTCTTGAATTGTCTCTGGGAAGTGCGCGATTAGAAGATCCGTGGCTCTTTCCTCTGCGCTGGACGTATAGATCCCATCTGATCTTTTAATTGCTAGTAGTGTGTCCGTCTTGCCTCTTGCCAGTGCCTTATGCAGCCTTGCAGCCTCTGTTAGGCTGCACTTGTAGTTCTCTCCTTCTGAGAGCCTACTTGCCATTAAATGCCAGCTGCCATTAAATGCCTCTATAATGGACTGGTTTAGTGCAGACAACCTGCTCTCCAGTTCAGAAGCAGTAGCACTGCCGTCCAGCTGCCCCCTCCTACTGACAAGCGTATCCCTAAAAGTGGCCCCGTCCGTGTTTGTGGGGATACGCCTGGGAAGGAGCTGCCTGACTTCAACCCCTAGTGCGAATCTTATGATACGGTGATCAGACATGGAGGCTTCCGATGACACTCTCCATTGCCCGATCAGCCCTGTCGTAAGTTCGTTACCAAGAGTGATGTCAAGCACCTACCTTCTAACACTGGTAACAAAGGTGGGTTCGTAATCCACGTTTTCAGTACTTAAATTCCTACTGACTACAAATTCAAGTAGAGACTCATCCCGCGTATTGAAGTCCGTGCTGCCCCATTCCATGTGATGGGCGTTGGCGTCGCATCCCAGGATGAGGGGCAGGTTATTCCCCCTACAGTATTCCACAAGATTTCCGACGGCCTCTGGGGCTGCTGTCAAAGTGTCTCCCAGGAAATAGGCTGCTGCCAGGACGAAGTCCGCTCTTTCATTGCTTTTAGCCTGCATAGCGACCAGGTCTTGTGTTAGAAAGTCTGAAATACAAAAGAAATCAATATCATTCCTAATTACTATACAGGTTCTAGGTCGCTCACTTGAGAGATCCAGATTACCTTGATATTCACCGTTTTGAGGCCTCTGACCTCTTCTTTGTAGATTCATGGCTAATGGATCAGCAGTGATCCCAGACCAACCGCTGTAAACCTGCTCCCGATGACAGCCGAGGCCGACGCCGCGTGGTGCAGGTTCACCTGGGCAACTTCAGTGTGTGGACCTACTATAAAATCGGTTCCATGAGGAGCTGGTCCTCATCTTGGCGTCCTCCGTGGTACCACCCGCTAGGTCCATGAGTTCCTCAAGAAGCTCTTGCGTGAAAGGTCGCGCCTCTCCTTGTTCGCCAGCCTTCTCCGTAGGGACCTTTACCGTGGTTTCGGCAGTTGTCGCCTGCACCGAGTACTAGTGCCGGGTTGAGTCGCAACCTCAACCAGCATCTTCTCCACCGTTTCACTTTCGGTGGCCGTCTTAGGCTTAAATGTCATCAGGAACACCGAGCTGAACCTGTGGTTTAGGCGGAAGCTCGCCCTCCTGACGAATTTATAGGATTCGTCATCGATGCAGAGATTGAGGCGCCACCCTGCTTCCTCGACCTTGCTGGTGACTACTCACCAGGCCGATATAATAAGGCCCTCGTTATGGTTCTTAATGATCCCGAAAGCAAATTCATACGGTTTACCTGCGCACCTGGGAAGGAACACCGTCATGCTATGCATGGGCGGTATGTCGTCTCCCTTTTTTGCGCAGAGCACGGGTCCATTCCAGCCTGCCAGCTTCGGAGCGATCTCCCTCAGCCAGGTAGCAGACCTCTCGTCCTTGCAGTCCACCTGCAGCATGCATCCTAACCCCGCCTTGCGGCCTGAGTTGCGTTAACCGGGTGTTGGCTTCGATTACCGCTATTCCGTATACTTCTGGTCACGGTATTGCCACTCTTCCGCTTCTCCGAGGCAGGGGAAGCATTGTTTCCCCTCACCCTGTTACGCGCCAACTTTTCGGCTTCCTCTGGAGTTCTTCCCTCCTGGAGGTGCCTCAGGTACCATTTAAGGAAGGCACCACTCATGCCTCTTCTCCTGGCATCATCCTGTCTGCCTCCCTCTTCCGGTTCCGTTTGGTCAACGCTTTACAAGGGGAACGCAATAGTCCACCGCGCCAGAGCCCCATGACGTGGTAAGGCCACCGTTACTTCCCAATGCGGCCCGGTTTTGGGAAGGCTTTGTTAAAATACAACCGAATTCACCTCCTGGCTGCAAATTATGCAATGGGCATGGGAGTCGTATAACACCCTGGATTAAAAAGTGACAACTCTTGATTGTCGCACGCATGCGGCTTCTGACAGCCTGTGTGTGAGGCGCTAGGCAGCACATCTCACCCCAGTTGGGAGATGCCGAGAATGCTTTGCGACCTAAGCCCCTGCACCACGGCAAGGTACATGCCATTCGCAGGAGAAGCGGGTAACTTGTTTTGTTCTGTTATTAAATACTTAATACAAAATGCAACCAGTTAATATTTTTTCAATCTGAGTTGTCGTCTTTTCCGTATTTCTGGCAGCAACCTGCGCAATTAAGTATAAAATCGCCTTCTTTTTTTCTCCCATATCTTTAAAATGTATAATTTCAACGTTTTTATTAATATTTAGCTTCACCAAGAAGAAAACAAATACAACACGTTTGACAGCTGATAATCTCCTTTGGCTATGTAAACGGTTATATTGTTGAACCAGCTTAGAACGCGATTATTTTCATATGTAAACCTACTTATAGTCTATGACCTATAATATAAGTTAATAAGATACAAATTTTATAGTAATCCATTCACGATTTCGTCGAACAATAAATCGCAACCATTTTAAAATAAAGTTTTGCCAGCACGTAAAAGTATTTTTTTATGTTTTGAATAATTTTACGCACTTTTATCTTGTTATAAATTTATGTATTTTTCAATATTTAGATGAAATAATTACTATTTTTTTGGAATATTTAGAATACGCGTGAAAGGAAAAACTAATAACGAATAGGCTTTTAAGTTTAGTTTGGCTATATATTGCGGGTTCCGGTACTCTTCTGTGTGGTAGACCTTGAAATGTTGTGTCGAGTTCTAGTTGATTAACCATTAGTTGGAGCCATTTCACTAATAATAAAACAAACTTTTAAGTTACTTAGTTATACTTAATGTCACAATTCTTGTTATGGGCCGGGTTATTTTGCCGTGAGCGATACGAATTTCAACCACTTGTGTTTTATTATCCAAACCGAAAGAGATCTTTTCGATTAAGCCTAATTTCTACTCGTTTGGTCATATGTTTTTGTTTCTTATGACGACGAGGATTTAGACTTTAACATTGAGTGATCCCGTCATTTTTCTTAAGTTGGTGTGTGGTGTGTCATACTTTCTAGTGTTCTCAAATGTTGAGTGTGGTGGTGTCGTCGTACGTGGTGAGATCCTGTGAGTGTTCTCAGGCGTGTTGTGTTGCATTAGCGTGCACCAGTTGTCGTGGATATAATGGTTAGTTTATTTACTGAGGCTTAGCTCATTTAAACATCCTGGACTCCCTAGGCGAATATTTTGTGTAGTATTACACATATTGGCTGTATAAGTTGAAAGTATTGCGGCGTGCTGCTGGTAGAGTAGCCGAGGGCGCAGAATATTAAATGTAAGAGCCATTTTGATTTTAATCGAAAGGCTTGAAGTAAGCAACTTTATTTTGCGTGTTTATTTGATATACTATTTTGACTTGACGACTTGTTTTTATAGCAAAAGTATATGCGTTTATTGTGTTTATTAACTTTATTGGCGGTTATTTCCAATTTTTCTATTATCGGCTAAGTCAGGATAGCGATTCCACGCCTGGCCCAGATATAGCCAGAATGGATGCTCCTTTGAAAACATGCCCTGGGGTTAAGGCTGTGGAGGGATCTTGCGAGAATGAGATTTGTGATTTCCGACTACTTTTTTGAAGTGGGATTTGAAGCTGTTACAACTGTTTTCCACCGCACCCCAAAGAGGAGCGCCACCACCCTTATGAGGGGCGCTTAGATAGATGTTTTGTAAATTTAGGTGCGTCACTGTATCACATTAGGAATATGGTGATCCCTTAACTTTGTTTCTTTCTATCAATTTGAGAATTTACGCAACTACTTTGAGGGCTCGGGGGAGCTATACAAATCGTGAAGGATGTCAGTATCATCTAATATTGAGTATTGCGTCACTTTTTCTAGGACAATTATGTTATATGTTATATTTAAGTGTGTATGCACTAATTTGGAAAATAGTAGCGAGCCACAGAACTCAAGATTTTTGAATCATGATTTTTGTATCATTATTGGCGAACGCCATCCTGCAGGGTCGAAAAGTTACATATATTTGTGGTTTTAACACTGTGCTTGTCAGAGGGAACTCTGACTTTGTTTTTTATGCCAATTTGTGAAGTGTTGGAAAATTATGGCTTTAGTAGTAGTTGTACGACGAACCGGCCAATATCTGATCGCGTAGTTGTTGATATGGGAGAAAGTTCTGTTAACATCCAAAATTTCTTTAATTGTGAATTAAGGTATTGGTTTGAATCATCTTCCACTTGTTTGAAATTTTTTCAACACATTCAAGTAGTTAGAGGTCGCTGCCTAATAGATAGTTGTGATCCTTGGTCTATTAAGGCTCTAAGTTTGAACAGTTCTCCTCGGTGTTCGATGGAGACGACTGCTGTGGGTAGTACCCTACTTTGAATTTCGCTGTTTAGTGTTTGAGTTTTTAATGCCTTTGAATAGTAGCATGGTGTATCTTGGCGGGGTCTGAAATTTTTTGTTTTGGGAGTTGCTGCTGTTACTAAACCCGTTGTTCTTTTTGTATGCGCGCTTCTTTGCGGTGCGGTGAGAAATTTGCTGTAATGAAGCATTGAGTGGTGCCTTTTGTGACAATATAACCAATGTAAATTGTATTTACAATTTTTATATGTATGTATCAGCAAGTGAAAAGCAATTTGTACAAAATCTTTTTGATCTGGCGAAATTGTTTTTTCGCTCCTTTTTAAATATTTAAAATTCTCTCGGATGTGAACGATTGCGTTTTGTAACAGCTTCTGTTTAATTTGTTTTTTTCTACTAGCCTAGGGTCTATTGAAGCTTCGATTTAGGTCGTGTTAAATGTTTTTTGTTTTAAGTAGTTTTTTAGTCTAATCTCTCTGCGATTTCGTACTGGGTAGTTAGAAAATATTTCATTCGTTGCGACGTAGAGCATTTTTTTCGTAATGAGAGCGATTGCTCTTATAAAAACGATTTTTTTGGTAAAGCGGCGATGCACATACATATTTGAGTCCCAGCTGTCTGTGGGAATATTTTGTGTCCAAAAAACCATTTGAAACAGTGGATAGCAGTTTAACAAATTCTCCACTTGTTTCTATTTGAATTTTAGGCAAGTTTATTAGTGTCATTATTTATATATCGACCAATATTCTTAAATTTTCCTATCTAGATTTTAGAACTTCCAAAGCTTCGTCATTTAGTGCAAACGGTTTTACTATTACGCCTACTTGACCTTTCGTTTTGTATTGGAGGTGATACAATTTTTGCGCTTCTGATAGGTTTGGATGGTTGATGTAAACGGCTGTAAACATGTCCCCGTAGGACGGCCATTGTTCATTTGTGGTGGATCTGAATCCTCAGAATCTACTATGGCGTCATGAGCTGCTTAGTGACAAGTCCAAAAATTGTCAAGACTTTGTTTTTTTATTTCTAAAATCTTTGCCTTTAATTACAAAATTTCTCTAAATTTGATACATATTTAAATAAACAAATTTCGGGTGTGTTGTGTCATTGTGTGTATTGTTCTCAAATGTTGAGTGTTGTTGTGTCGTCGTATGTGGTGAGATCCTGTGAGTGTTCTCAGGTGTGGTGTGTTTGCAGTTTGAAATCCTCTATTTTGTCTTCCTCGGAGTCCCTAAAGAAAATCATTTAGAATCTAATATCATTATTTTGTAAGTACGAAGGCTAGATATTTGTGTAAAGTAGGCCCGATGCTTACGATGTCCTTAGAACTGTTGTAAAATAACGTGGGGCAAGAGGCATTGAATACCATATTCAATTGCGTGGTGTATGTGGTGTGATAAGTAATATCGAGTCGTTTTATCAGAAAGGTCATATTCGATTTTTTTTATTTTCCCAAGTTCCAAATATTTCTTTATTATTTTCTCATATTCAATTAAGGAAAGTCTTCAATTAAAGTTATAAGACCAAAATTTGGCAACCTTATAAAGATATTATGAAGTAATACAAAAAGACTCATGTCAGTCTTTCTGCTCATCAATAGAAAGTTGCAAAGAACCTTCTAGCCTCAACGGAGGAGGAGTAAACGCAGTAGCTTATGTGTATAAAGTGTTAATGGTATCCAGGCTGTGTGTAGACTCCACGCTGAAATGGAAATATAATATTGAGAAATGTATTAGGAAAGCTTATGTCGCGTATTACACGTGCAAATGCATAATCATCAATATTTACGGCCTTAAACCGAATATGGTTAATCCTTACATATGGAGCACTGGTTTGGTGGCCAGCATTAAAAAAACAATATAACATCTATAAATTCAATGGAATTCAGAGGGTAGCCTTTGTTTATACGCCATTTGACGTGTCAGAGTATTTGTTTAATAAGGAAATAGTTTTATATCGCGCAGTGATTAGATTCTTTGTCTTGAAAGGTTTAAAAGCAAACGAAATTTATGAACAATTGTTAGAAGTGTACAAGGAGTCCTCGCCTTCAAAACGCATCATTGAATTTTGGGCTGGTGAATTTAAATTGTGGTCTTACCAGGCTTGAAGGAAATCCACGTGAAGGACGACCGAAAATCGTAACCACACCAGAAATCATTGAGCAAGTTCATAATATTTTTCAAGTTTGACCAAGCGTGAAATTGCTAATGCCATAGGCATCTCAGACGAACGAGTACTTCATAGTTTACATACAGAATTACATATCAAAAAGCTTATTGGAAAGTTTGTGCCGCACACGTTAACAATTCAACAAAAACTGGATCGAAAACAAATTTCTTAGCATAATTTGAAGCATTTTCAGCCTAATAAAATCGATTGCTTGCATCGTTTTATAACAATGAATGAGACTTTGCTTACAGTGGACTGAAGCTGGTTGTTCATCTCCAAAGCAGGGGAAGTCACAACGATCAGCAAGAAGGTTATGGCATCATTTTTTTGGGATACAAAATAAATTTTGTTGATTGACAATCAAATCTGAATATTACTGCAGGCTTTTGGATCAGCTGGATGCAAAAATTCATGAAAAAAACCTGGGTTTCATCAAGACAATGCAACTGCTCACAAACGTGTTTTAACAATTACAAAATTCAACGAATTAAAATACAAATTGCTTGAGCATCCACCGCATTCACCAGATTTAGCTCCCAGCGACTACTACCTCTTCAGAAACCTGAAACGATTCCTTCGTGGAAAGCGTTTTTCGTCGAATGAAGAAGCTATTACAGCCGTAGACGGGTATTTTACAGAGCTTCCGGAAAGTCATTATGGGGATGGCATAAAATTATTTGAAGGATCATTGGTACAAGTGTATTGAAGTTAAGGAAGAGTTTATTGAATTAAAAAATATATTTCGTACCAAAAACATATAGTTTATTTTTTTATTTCGAGCGCAGAAACTTTTGGAAAGAACCTGTATGTTACTTTAAACAACTGTTTCTTATTAACTGTCGCACTTTATTTAACTTCTATAACATGACACAAATACTATGTGGAAAAAGATTAACAGTACTTCCCTGCACAACTTCAAAACTGAGCTAATTTAGTAGTAAATAGAGTAACACAAACAATGCAAGACTATAAGAAGAATAAATAACGAGTATAAATGAAAATATATCAAAACATTTTATTATTATATTTATCAGCCACCTATAAAAAGAGAACGTTTCTTATTAGCTGTCAACAGCTGTATTTGTCTATTATTGTTTAACGAGAATAGTGGAATATGGGCGAATATTTTATTTTTGCTCTTCTTCTTATGGACTCGCATTAAATGGTGCATTAAAAACTTTGTCAAACAAAGATAAATAAAGTGATCTTAAATGCACAAAAGCTCACAGTGTGACAATGGTTTGTTTAATAGTTTTGATTTACATTTTTATAATAAATAAAATGTGGATAGCACTTACAAACTTTTCCGTTTTCAAATAATTTGGGTGTTTTAATTATATTCTGAGTTATTTGTTCGTGTACAAACTGTTTTGTAGGGTGCACTATTAACCAACGATGTTGTTGGTTGAATTCCCACGAAGAAGATTTCTTTAACTATCCCAGTTCGATATACATATGTACAATATGTATAGCATATGTATAATTGATTAGCGTGACGAGCTGAGTTGAATTAGCCATCTGTATGTATATGCGAACCAGTCCCTGAGTTTTTGAAACACCCCTCTGAAACTTTGCACAAGTAATTTTCTCCCCACAACATATAGCTGCCATAAAAACTAAACGATCAAAATCATTTTCTAGTATGTAAACTTTTTTATTTGTAAAGAGTATTTTAGCTTCGGTATAACCGAATTGAACGTTTTTTCTTGTTTTGTAATAAGACTACTTGGACATAAATCGTCGTTACTTAAACCTAGGGTGTGCAGCTTTGGGGCATTGCTAGTAATTCAAATATTGAAATTTTACAAAGATATCCATTAAAACTAAAAGATTAATTACAAACGCCTCTTGTAACAAATAAGGCCATCCATTCAGACCTTAACATGCCTTTTGTTAAAACTGGTATAAAAAGCTTTAGTAGTAGGAATTAATTACAAAATATGTAATTACTTGTACATATATTGCTATGATATTAAATGTATTTCTAAATTTGTTCATATAAACACATGAAATATGAACAAATTAGGTGTAGTAAAAAGAAACCCATTATTTTAGCATGGAATTAAAGGCTTTAATCACCATAGTTAGAATGATCCGATTTAGGTCAAATATGCGCCGTTTCGTTCAATAACTTGTTGCCATTTTAAGGGTAATTTCATTATGCTTCTCTCATAGAAGCCTTCGTGCCTATTGTTCACCAGCAAAATTGTTTGCCATGGACAGGAACAGGTGGTAATCACTTGGGGCCAGGTCTGGACTATAAGTTGGATGCATAAGAACCCCCCAACCAAGCTCTCGAAACTTTTGGAGAGTCACTATCGATGAGTGTGGGCTGGCGTTGTATTGATAGAACACAATTCTTCTCCTATTGGCAAAAGCTGGCCGCTTCTGGGCGATTATTTCCTTCAGACGGTTCAATTGTTGACGTTTTGGTCCCGAGTTAAGAGTTTTGCCTTATGGGAGCATGGCAAAATCTTCCTGGTCGTTAATCCTGGCTTGGTCACCGTTTCCGCCTGCTCACCGCGTTTCGAGCATAACCATTTTTGCTTGATGATATCGTAAGTTATCCACTTTTCATCGCCAGTCACCAACCGCTTCAGAAATGGGTCGATTTTGTTGCGATTCAGCAGCGATTCTAGTGGAACCCTATCGGACTTATACAACGCAAGATACAGATAAATAACGCCATCCATTGGGAAAATAATATAATATATATCTTTTTACAACACTTAATATGATATATGGTATGCCATAAGTCAGATTATGATTTTGTTATCTAATTTGCTTATTATTTTCTAATAAAGATTGCAAATAAAACATTTTCCCAAAAAAAAAAAATATATATATGGTAACATTCCATGTAAATTATAATTATTTATATATTGACCTGTTGTATGTTGGGTTAATTCCTCCAAGAATGCCACCACGCCCCAAAACGCCGTTAATCGAAAATTTATAAACGGGTATTACTAAGCTCCATACTAACATACAAAACTGTAATTTGGTACAACGAATCGCATTAACGAGGGGCATCTGTGGTTTGAACATCTTTAAAAAGTAAGCGGTGCTCCGCTCCCTAATAGGTCTAATGTATATATCTTCCAAACCAATAAAGATATATCACAGGATTTTGCTTCGACCTTTTTTAAAATAGTCTGAAAATAGGCGGAAAATAGGATAACCCCGCCCACCCTCCATATAACGGTTTTGTTAAAAACTACGTCAGAATCACTAAATTTTACATCCGAGATAATACACAAAAGCTTTATTGGAACCAGTCCCAAAATTGGACAATGGAGGAGTCCATATGCCCATTATGCATTGCCCTTAATTGGACAATGGGCATGCCCATATACCCATTATGGACTGCCCATACTTAGGGGAATCTCATATCCCGGTACCTGCTAGACCAATTTTAACTAAATTTGGTACATAAAATCCCCATGTCATAGTGCGAAAATGGGCGAAATCAAACTAAAACCACACCTTTACAGTATACGAATCAAACATCAATACAGTTGTCACAATAAAACTTTGCACAAATAGTGCTCTCAAGGTATTTCATCTTACGCCCAAAAATTGTCGACATCGGGCTATAACTAATATAATTATTTTCAAACTTCCGGTTGACTTTATACCGCAACTATGAATGAAATTCTGAAAGAATCTGTTTTTAATAACAGGGGCAATCCTGATGACCATTATCAGGTCAAGGACAAGTTAAAAGTTCATGTTACGTGTCGTATCATGTCATGCTATACCGTGCTGAAAACTTGTTTATTAGCGCTAAAAGTTTGTTTTTGACATTTTTTCGATTGATTGACTCAGTACTTTGTGAGCGCTCGTTAAAGATGGACACCAGCAAAGAGAAGATTCGCTATATTTTACAATTTTTCTTCGATCAACGCGAAAAAGCAGCCAAAGCGGCTGAAAACATTAATTTAGTTTATGGGCCCGATACTATAAACGACCGTGTAGCACAAAAGTGGCTTGCTAGGTTCCATTCCGGTAATTTCGATGTCAAAGATGCACCACGCGTCGGGAGGCCTGTCGTCGAAAATTGCGATAAAATCATGGAAATAGTAGAAACAGACCGTCACGTGAGCACTTATTTAATTGCTGAGCAACTAAACATAAGCCAAAAAACCGTTTGGAACCATTTGCATAACTTGGGATTCGAAAAGAAGCTCGATGTTTGGGTGCCACACGAACTAACGCAAAAAAACCGAATTTCCATCTGCGAATCGCTGCTGAATCGCAACAAAATCGACCCGTTTCTGAAGCGGTTGGTGACTGGCGATGAAAAGTGGATAACTTACGACAACATCGAGCGCAAGCAGTCGTGGTCAAAGCTCGGAAAAGTGGCCCAGACGGTATCCAAATCCAGATTGACGGCCAGGAAGGTTTTTCGGTGTGTTTGGTGGGATTGGCAAGGAATCATCTACTACGAGCTGCTCCCCTATGGCCAAATGCTCAATTCGGCCCTCTACTGCCAACAACTGGACCACTTGAAGGCAGCACTCATCCAGAAGAGGCCATCTTTGATCAACAGAGGCCGAATTGTGTTCCATCAGGACAACGCCAGGCCACACACGTCTTTGGTCACGCGCCAGAAGCTCCGGGAGCTCGGATGGGAAGTCCTAATGCACCTACCTTATAGTCCGGACCTGGCATAAAGTGACTACCATCTTTTCCTTTCCATGGCGAACGCGCCTAATGGTGAGAAGTTGGCCTAAAGAGAGGCCTATGAAAATTCGTTGTCCGAGTTTTTTGCCAATAGGGACGCAGCATTCTACGAGAGAGGTATAATGAAGTTGGCATCTCGTTGGCACCAAGTTTACGAACGAACTTTTTACGTGACCATATGTATTGAAATTCAGAGTGCCTCCATTTCTGGTAATGATATGTTGTTATAACAACAACATTTCCATATACTGCATTTAATGCTTTTAACTACCCTAGAATTAACTTGGGTTTTCGCGTCCTTTGGTTGATGTTTTCGTCATATACCTCATAAATTAAATTTATCCCATTTCATTGAATTTATATCACATATACATATGTTTTTCATTTGAGTTAACTAGGAGACGCAAAATGTAGTAATGAAACTAAGTATTGCTACGACTTATAATATACATAACTTAATAAGATAACAAACTTAATTGAAATCCATTCGGTTGCTTCGAATATTGCATCTTGGACGGTTTTAAAACATTTTTATGCTCTTGCAACATGTTGCTGCAGAGTATAAAAATTTTTTTCCCCTAACGGTTATTTGTATCACCTAACACTAATCGAAAATGATATACAGGTTTCATATAAATAAATGACGAAAAGACTTCGTCCGCCTGTCCTTCCGTGCAAAATTGAGATATCTTGATGAATTCGACACTCCTCATATAAAGGCTTCGCTAAAAATCACTAAAAGTACGTTAAATCAAAAAATAAACACTCCAAAGTTTTCAATGTAAGCAATGGACTGCGATCGCTCAGTTTGTATGGCAGATATATGATGTAGTGATCCGATCTGAACAATGCCTTCGAAGATTCTATTATTGCCTTAGACAATGATCCGTTCAAAATTTTGTAAAGATATCTCGGCAAATGAAAAAGTTTTCCATGTAAGCACTTGATTCCGATCGTTCAGTTTGTATGATTCCTATATGCTATAGTTATCCGATCCAATCAATTTCTTCGGAGATTCCATTATTGCCTTAGATAATGATCTGTTCCAATTAAAGTGAAGATATCTCGTCAAATGAAAAAGTTTGCAATGTAAGCACTTGATTGCGATCGTTCAGTTTATGTCACAGTTATATGCTATAGTGATCCATTCCGAACACTTACTGCGAAGATTCCATAATAGCCTTAGATAATGATCCGTCCCAAATTTTTGAAGATATCTCGTCATATGAGAAAGTTTTCAATGTAAGCACTTGATTCCGATCATTCAGTTTGTATGGCAGCTATACTTGTATGCTATAGTAATCCGATCTGAACAATTCCTTCGGCGATTCTATAATTGCCTTAGATAATGCTCCGTTTTAAATTACGTGAAGATATCTTGTCAAATGCAAAAGTTTTCAATGCAAGCACTTGATTCCGATCGTTTAGTTTGTATGGCAGCTATATGATATACTGATAATTTCAATTTCGTTATTGCCTACGATAATGATCCGTTCCAAATTTCGTGAAGATATCTGGTCAAATGAAAAAGTGTTCCATGCAATCACTTGATTCCGATCGTTCCGATCCAAACAATTTCTTCGGAAATTCCATTGTTGCCTTAGATAATGATCTGTTTAAAAATTACGTGAAGATGTCTTGTCAAATGCAAAAGTTTTCAGTGCAAGCACTTGATTCCAATCGGCTTGTATCGCAGCTATATGCTATATAGATTCGACCTAAACAGTTTCTTCGAAAATTCTATTATTGCCTTAGATAATGATCCGTTCCAAATTTCGTGAAAATATCTCGTCATATGAAAAAGTTTTCAATGTAAGCACTTGATTCCGATCGTTGAGTTTGTATGCCAGCTATATGCTATAGTGATCCGATCCAAACAATTTCGTTGGAGACTTCATTATTACCTTAGATAATGATCCGTTCTAAACAATGTGAAGATATGTCGTCAAATGAAAAAGTTTTCAATGTAAGCATTTGATTGCGATCGTTCAGTTTGTATAGCAGCTATATGCTTTAGTAATCCGATCTGAACAATTCCTTTGGAAATTCTATTATTGCCTGAGACAATGATCCGTCCAAACAATTTTTTCCTTAGATAATGATCCGTGCAAATAACGTGAAGATATCTTGTCAAATGAAAAAGTTTCCAATGTTAGCACTTGATTGCGTCCGTTCAGTTTGTATGGCAGCTATATGCTATAGTGATCCGATCCAAACAGTTTCATCAGAGATTCCATTATTGCCTTAGATAACGATCCATTCCAAATTTCGTGAAAATATTTCGGCATATGAAAAAGTTTTCAATGTAAGCACTTGATTCCGATCGTTGAGTTTGTATGCCAGCTATATGCTATAGTGATCCGATCCAAACAATTTCGTTGGAGACTTCATTATTACCTTAGATAATGATCCGTTCCAAACAATGTGAAGATATGTCGTCAAATGAAAAAGTTTTCAATGTAAGCACTTGATTTCGATCGTTCAGTTTGTATGCCAGCTATATGCTATAGTGATCCGATCCAAACAGTTTCATCAGAGATTCCATTATTGCCTTAGATAACGATCCATTCCAAATTTCGTGAAAATATCTCGGCATATGAAAAAGTTTTCAATGTAAGCACTTGATTCCGATCGTTCAGTTTGTATGCCAGCTATATGCTATAGTGATCCGATCCAAACAATTTCGTTGGAGATTTCATTATTACCTTAGATAATGATCCGTTCCAAATAATGTGAAGATATGTCGTCAAATGAAAAAGTTTTCAATGTAAGCATTTGATTGCGATCGTTCAGTTTGTATAGCAGCTATATGCTTTAGTAATCCGATCTGAACAATTCCTTTGGAAATTCTATTATTGCCTGAGACAATGATCCGTTCAAAATTTTGTGAAGATATCTCGTCAAATGAAAAAGTTTTCAATGTAAGCACTTGATTACAAACGTTCTGTTTGTAAAACAGTTATATGCTTTAGTGATCCGATCCAAACAATTTTTTCCTTGAATAATGATCCGTGCAAATAACGTGCAGATATCTTGTCAAATGAAAAAGTTTTCAATGTTAGCACTTGATTGCGATCGTTCAGTTTGTATGGCAGCTATATGCTATAGTGAGCCGACCTAAACAGTTTCTTTGGAGATTTCATTATTACCTTAGATAATGATCCGTTCCAAATAATGTGAAGATATGTCGTCAAATGAAAAAGTTTTCAATATAAGCATTTGATTCCGATCGTTCAGTTTGTATAGCAGCTATATGCTTTAGTAATCCGATCTGAACAATTCCTTTGGAAATTCTATTATTGCCTGAGACAATGATCCGTTCAAAATTTTGTGAAGATATCTCGTCAAATGAAAAAGTTTTCAATGTAAGCACTTGATTACAAACGTTCTGTTTGTAAAACAGTTATATGCTTTAGTGATCCGATCCAAACAATTTTTTCCTTAGATAATGATCCGTGCAAATAACGAGAAGATATCTTGTCAAATGAAAAAGTTTTCAATGTTAGCACTTGATTGCGATCGTTCAGTTTGTATGGCAGCTATATGCTATAGTGAGCCGATCCAAACAGTTTCTTTCGAGATTTCATTATTACCTTAGATAATGATCCGTTCCAAATAATGTGAAGATATGTCGTCAAATGAAAAAGTTTTCAATGTAAGCATTTGATTGCGATCGTTCAGTTTGTATAGCAGCTATATGCTTTAGTAATCCGATCTGAACAATTCCTTTGGAAATTCTATTATTGCCTGAGACAATGATCCGTTCAAAATTTTGTGAAGATATCTCGTCAAATGAAAAAGTTTTCAATGTAAGCACTTGATTACAAACGTTCTGTTTGTAAAACAGTTATATGCTTTAGTGATCCGATCAAAACAATTTTTTTCTTAGATAATGATACGCGCAAATTACGTCGATACATCTCGTCATATCAAAAAGTTTTTAATGTAAGCACTTGATTCCGCTCGTTCAGTTTGTGTGGCAGCTATATTGTATAGTGATCCGATCAAAACAATTTCTTTGGAGATTCCATTATTGCTTTAGATAATGAGCCGTTCCAAATTTCGTGAAGATATCTTGTCAAATGAAAAAGTTATCCATGCAAGCAGTTAACCCAGATCGTTCAGTTTGTATGGCAGCTATATGGTATAGTGATCCGATCCGAACAATTTCTTCGCAGATTCCATAACTGCCTTAGACAATTATCCGTCCAAAATTTTGTGAAGATATCTCGTCATATGAAAAAGTTTTCTATGTAAGCACTTGATTTCGATCGTTAGTTTGTATGACAGCTATATGCTATAGTGATCCGATCCAAACAATTTTTTCCTTAGATAATGATACGCGCAAATTACGTCGAGACATCTCGTCTTATCGAAAAGTTTTCAATGTAAGCACTTGATTCCGATCGTTCAGTTTGTGTGGCAGCTATATGGTATAGTGATCCGATCTAAACAATTTCTTCGGATATTCCTTTATTGCTTTAGATAATGAGCCGTTCCAAGTTTCGTGAAGATATCTTGTCAAATGAAAAAGTTATCCATGCAAGCAGTTAACACAGATCGTTCAGTTTGTAAGGCAGCTATATAGTATAGTAATCCGATCCAAACAATTTCTTCGCAGATTCCATAACTGCCTTAGACAATTATCCGTTCAAAATTTTGTGAAGATATCTCGGAAGATGAAAATGTTTTAATTGTAACCACTTGATTCCAAACGTTCTGTGTGTATAGCAGCTATATGCTATAGTGATCCGCTGAAACAATTTTTTCTTTCGATAATGATACGCGCAAATTACGTCGAGGCATCTCGTCATATCAAAAAGTTTTCAATGTAAGCACTTGATTTCGATCATTCAGTTTGTGTGGCAGCTATATGGTATAGTCAACCGATCTAAACAATTTCTTCGGAGATTTCATAATTACCTTAGATAATGATCCGTGCAAATAACGTGAAGATATCTTGTCAAACGAAAAAGTTTTCAATGTTAGCACTTGATTCCGACCGTTCAGTTTGTATGCCAGCTATATGCTATAGTGATCCGATCCAAACAATTTCTTCGGAGATTTCATAATTACCTTAGAAAATGATCCGTGCAAATAAAGTGAAAATATTCTTCAAATGAAAAAGTTTTCAATGTTAGCACTTGATTGCGATCGTTCAGTTTGTATGGCAGCTATATGCTATATCGATTCGATCCAAACAGTTTCATCAGAGATTCCATTATTGCCTTAGATAACGATCTATTCCAAATTTCGTGAAAATATCTCGGCATATGAAAAAGTTTTCAATGTAAGCACTTGATTCCGATCGTTCAGTTTTTATGCCAGCTATATGCTATAGTGATCCGATCCAAACAATTTATCTGGAGATTTCATTATTACCTTAGATAATGATCCGTTCCAAATAATGTGAAGATATGTCGTCAAATGAAAAAGTTTTCAATGTAAGCATTTGATTGCGGTCGTTCAGTTTGTATAACAGCTATATGCTTTAGTAATCCGATCTGAACAATTCCTTTGGAAATTCTATTATTGCCTGAGGCAATGATCCGTTCAAAATTTTGTGAAGATATCTCGTCAAATGAAAAAGTTTTCAATGTAAGCACTTGATTACAAACGTTCTGTTTGTAAAACAGTTATATGCTTTAGTGGTCCGGTCAAAACAATTTTTTCCTTAGATAATGATACGCGCAAATTACGTCGAGACGTCACATCAAAAAGTTTTCCGCTCGTTCAGTTTGTGTGGCAGCTATATGGTATAGTGATCCGATCTAAACAATTTCTTCGGAGATTCCAATATTGCTTTAGATAATAAGCAAGTTTCTTGAAGATATCTTGTCAAATGAAAAAGTTATACATGCAAGCAGTTAACCCAGATCGTTCAGTTTGTATGGCAGCTATATGGTATAGTGATCCGATCCAAACAATTTTTTCCTTAGATAATGATACGCGCAAATTACGTCGAGACATCTCGTCATATGGAAAAGTTTTCAATGTAAGCACTTGATTCCGATCGTTCAGTTTGTGTGGCAGCTATATTGTATAGTGATCCGATCAAAACAATTTCTTTGGAGATTCCATTATTGCTTTAGATAATGAGCCGTTCCAAATTTCGTGAAGATATCTTGTCAAATGAAAAAGTTATCCATGCAAGCAGTTAATCCCGATCTTTCAGTTTGTCTGGCAGCTATATGGTATAGTGATCCGATCCAAACAATTTCTTCGCAGATTCCATAACTGCCTTAGACAATTATCCGTTCAAAATTTTGTGAAGATATCTCGTCATATGAAATAGTTTTCCATGTAAGCACTTGATTTTGATCGTTAGTTTGTATGACAGCTATATGCTATAGTGATCCGAACCAAACAATTTTTTCCTTAGATAATGGTACGCGCAAATTACGTCGAGACATCTCGTCTTATCGAAAAGTTTTCAATGTAAGCACTTGATTCCGATCGTTCTGTTTGTGTGGCAGCTATATGGTATAGTGATCCGATCCGAACAATTTCTTCGCAGATTCCATAACTGCCTTAGACAATTATCCGTTCAAAATTTTGTGAAGATATCTCGTCATATGAAAAAGTTTTCTATGTAAGCACTTGATTTCGATCGTTAGTTTGTATGACAGCTATATGCTATAGTGATCCGATCCAAACAATTTTTTCCTTAGATAATGATACGCGCAAATTACGTCGAGACATCTCGTCTTATCGAAAAGTTTTCAATGTAAGCACTTGATTCCGATCGTTCAGTTTGTGTGGCAGCTATATGGTATAGTGATCCGATCTAAACAATTTCTTCGGATATTCCTTTATTGCTTTAGATAATGAGCCGTTCCAAGTTTCGTGAAGATATCTTGTCAAATGAAAAAGTTATCCATGCAAGCAGTTAACACAGATCGTTCAGTTTGTAAGGCAGCTATATAGTATAGTGATCCGATCCAAACAATTTCTTCGCAGATTCCATAGCTGCCTTAGACAATTATCCGTTCAAAATTTTGTGAAGATATCTGGGAAGATGAAAATGTTTTAATTGTAACCACTTGATTCCAAACGTTCTGTGTGTATAGCAGCTATATGCTATAGTGATCCGCTGAAACAATTTTTTCTTTCGATAATGATACGCGCAAATTACGTCGAGGCATCTCGTCATATCAAAAAGTTTTCAATGTAAGCACTTGATTCCGATCATTCAGTTTGTGTGGCAGCTATATGGTATAGTCAACCGATCTAAACAATTTCTTCGGAGATTTCATAATTACCTTAGATAATGATCCGTGCAAATAACGTGAAGATATCTTGTCAAACGAAAAAGTTTTCAATGTTAGCACTTGATTCCGACCGTTCAGTTTGTATGCCAGCTATATGCTATAGTGATCCGATCCAAACAATTTCTTCGGAGATTTCATAATTACCTTAGAAAATGATCCGTGCAAATAAAGTGAAAATATTCTTCAAATGAAAAAGTTTTCAATGTTAGCACTTGATTGCGATCGTTCAGTTTGTATGGCAGCTATATGCTATATCGATCCGATCCAAACAGTTTCATCAGAGATTCCATTATTGCCTAAGATAACGATCTATTCCAAATGTCGTGAAAATATCTCGGCATATGAAAAAGTTTTCAATGTAAGCACTTGATTCCGATCGTTCAGTTTTTATGCCAGCTATATGCTATAGTGATCCGATCCAAACAATTTATCTGGAGATTTCATTATTACCTTAGATAATGATCCGTTCCAAATAATGTGAAGATATGTCGTCAAATGAAAAAGTTTTCAATGTAAGCATTTGATTGCGGTCGTTCAGTTTGTATAACAGCTATATGCTTTAGTAATCCGATCTGAACAATTCCTTTGGAAATTCTATTATTGCCTGAGGCAATGATCCGTTCAAAATTTTGTGAAGATATCTCGTCAAATGAAAAAGTTTTCAATGTAAGCACTTGATTACAAACGTTCTGTTTGTAAAACAGTTATATGCTTTAGTGGTCCGGTCAAAACAATTTTTTCCTTAGATAATGATACGCGCAAATTACGTCGAGACGTCACATCAAAAAGTTTTCCGCTCGTTCAGTTTGTGTGGCAGCTATATGGTATAGTGATCCGATCTAAACAATTTCTTCGGAGATTCCAATATTGCTTTAGATAATAAGCAAGTTTCTTGAAGATATCTTGTCAAATGAAAAAGTTATACATGCAAGCAGTTAACCCAGATCGTTCAGTTTGTATGGCAGCTATATGGTATAGTGATCCGATCCAAACAATTTTTTCCTTAGATAATGATACGCGCAAATTACGTCGAGACATCTCGTCATATGGAAAAGTTTTCAATGTAAGCACTTGATTCCGATCGTTCAGTTTGTGTGGCAGCTATATTGTATAGTGATCCGATCAAAACAATTTCTTTGGAGATTCCATTATTGCTTTAGATAATGAGCCGTTCCAAATTTCGTGAAGATATCTTGTCAAATGAAAAAGTTATCCATGCAAGCAGTTAATCCCGATCTTTCAGTTTGTCTGGCAGCTATATGGTATAGTGATCCGATCCAAACAATTTCTTCGCAGATTCCATAACTGCCTTAGACAATTATCCGTTCAAAATTTTGTGAAGATATCTCGTCATATGAAAAAGTTTTCCATGTAAGCACTTGATTTTGATCGTTAGTTTGTATGACAGCTATATGCTATAGTGATCCGAACCAAACAATTTTTTCCTTAGATAATGGTACGCGCAAATTACGTCGAGACATCTCGTCTTATCGAAAAGTTTTCAATGTAAGCACTTGATTCCGATCGTTCTGTTTGTGTGGCAGCTATATGGTATAGTGATCCGATCCGAACAATTTCTTCGCAGATTCCATAACTGCCTTAGACAATTATCCGTTCAAAATTTTGTGAAGATATCTCGTCATATGAAAAAGTTTTCTATGTAAGCACTTGATTTCGATCGTTAGTTTGTATGACAGCTATATGCTATAGTGATCCGATCCAAACAATTTTTTCCTTAGATAATGATACGCGCAAATTACGTCGAGACATCTCGTCTTATCGAAAAGTTTTCAATGTAAGCACTTGATTCCGATCGTTCAGTTTGTGTGGCAGCTATATGGTATAGTGATCCGATCTAAACAATTTCTTCGGATATTCCTTTATTGCTTTAGATAATGAGCCGTTCCAAGTTTCGTGAAGATATCTTGTCAAATGAAAAAGTTATCCATGCAAGCAGTTAACACAGATCGTTCAGTTTGTAAGGCAGCTATATAGTATAGTGATCCGATCCAAACAATTTCTTCGCAGATTCCATAGCTGCCTTAGACAATTATCCGTTCAAAATTTTGTGAAGATATCTGGGAAGATGAAAATGTTTTAATTGTAACCACTTGATTCCAAACGTTCTGTGTGTATAGCAGCTATATGCTATAGTGATCCGCTGAAACAATTTTTTCTTTCGATAATGATACGCGCAAATTACGTCGAGGCATCTCGTCATATCAAAAAGTTTTCAATGTAAGCACTTGATTCCGATCATTCAGTTTGTGTGGCAGCTATATGGTATAGTCAACCGATCTAAACAATTTCTTCGGAGATTTCATAATTACCTTAGATAATGATCCGTGCAAATAACGTGAAGATATCTTGTCAAACGAAAAAGTTTTCAATGTTAGCACTTGATTCCGACCGTTCAGTTTGTATGCCAGCTATATGCTATAGTGATCCGATCCAAACAATTTCTTCGGAGATTTCATAATTACCTTAGAAAATGATCCGTGCAAATAAAGTGAAAATATTCTTCAAATGAAAAAGTTTTCAATGTTAGCACTTGATTGCGATCGTTCAGTTTGTATGGCAGCTATATGCTATATCGATCCGATCCAAACAGTTTCATCAGAGATTCCATTATTGCCTAAGATAACGATCTATTCCAAATGTCGTGAAAATATCTCGGCATATGAAAAAGTTTTCAATGTAAGCACTTGATTCCGATCGTTCAGTTTTTATGCCAGCTATATGCTATAGTGATCCGATCCAAACAATTTATCTGGAGATTTCATTATTACCTTAGATAATGATCCGTTCCAAATAATGTGAAGATATGTCGTCAAATGAAAAAGTTTTCAATGTAAGCATTTGATTGCGATCGTTCAGTTTGTATAACAGCTATATGCTTTAGTAATCCGATCTGAACAATTCCTTTGGAAATTCTATTATTGCCTGAGGCAATGATCCGTTCAAAATTTTGTGAAGATATCTCGTCAAATGAAAAAGTTTTCAATGTAAGCACTTGATTACAAACGTTCTGTTTGTAAAACAGTTATATGCTTTAGTGGTCCGGTCAAAACAATTTTTTCCTTAGATAATGATACGCGCAAATTACGTCGAGACGTCATATCAAAAAGTTTTCCGCTCGTTCAGTTTGTGTGGCAGCTATATGGTATAGTGATCCGATCTAAACAATTTCTTCGGAGATTCCAATATTGCTTTAGATAATAAGCAAGTTTCTTGAAGATATCTTGTCAAATGAAAAAGTTATACATGCAAGCAGTTAACCCAGATCGTTCAGTTTGTATGGCAGCTATATGGTATAGTGATCCGATCCAAACAATTTTTTCCTTAGATAATGATACGCGCAAATTACGTCGAGACATCTCGTCATATGGAAAAGTTTTCAATGTAAGCACTTGATTCCGATCGTTCAGTTTGTGTGGCAGCTATATTGTATAGTGATCCGATCAAAACAATTTCTTTGGAGATTCCATTATTGCTTTAGATAATGAGCCGTTCCAAATTTCGTGAAGATATCTTGTCAAATGAAAAAGTTATCCATGCAAGCAGTTAATCCCGATCTTTCAGTTTGTATGGCAGCTATATGGTATAGTGATCCGATCCAAACAATTTCTTCGCAGATTCCATAACTGCCTTAGACAATTATCCGTTCAAAATTTTGTGAAGATATCTCGTCATATGAAAAAGTTTTCCATGTAAGCACTTGATTTTGATCGTTAGTTTGTATGACAGCTATATGCTATAGTGATCCGAACCAAACAATTTTTTCCTTAGATAATGGTACGCGCAAATTACGTCGAGACATCTCGTCTTATCGAAAAGTTTTCAATGTAAGCACTTGATTCCGATCGTTCTGTTTGTGTGGCAGCTATATGGTATAGTGATCCGATCTAAACAATTCCTTCGGAGATTCCTTTATTGCTTTAGATAATGAGCCGTTCCAAGTTTCGTGAAGATATCTTGTCAAATGAAAAAATTATCCATGCAAGCAGTTAATCCCGATCTTTCAGTTTGTATGGCAGCTATATGGTATAGTGATCCGATCCAAACAATTTCTTCGCACATTCCATAACTGCTTTAGACAATGATCCGTTCAAAATTTTGTGAAGATATCTCGTCAAATGAAAAAGTTTTCAATGTAAGCACTTGATTACAAACGTTTTCCACATGAAAAAGTTTTCCATGTAAGCACTTGATTCCGATCGTTAGTTTGTATGACAGCTATATGCTATAGTGATCCAATCCAAACAATTTTTTCCTTAGAAAATGATACGCGCAAATTACGTCGAGACATCTCTTCATATCAAAAAGTTTTCAATGTTAGCACTTGATTGCGATCGTTCAGTTTGTTTGGCAGCTATATGCTATAGTGATCCGATCCAAACAATTTCTATGGAGATTTCATTGTTACCTTAGATAATGATCTGTACCAAATAACGTGAAGATATCTTGTCAAATGGAAAAGTTTTCATTATAAGTATTTGATTCCGGTCGTTCAGTTTGTATGACAGCTATATGCTATAGTGATCCGATCTAAACAAATTCTTCGGAGATTCTATTATTACCTTAGATAATGATCCGTTGCAAATAACGTGAAGATATCTCGTCATATTAAAAAGTTTTCAATGTAAGCACTTGATTCCGACCGTTAGTGTGTATGACAGCTATATGCTATAGTGATCCGATCTTAACAATTTCACCGCAGATTCCACTATTGCGTTAGATAATAATCCGTTACAACTTACGTGAAGATATCTCGTCAACTGAAAAAGTTTTCAATGTAAGCACTTGATTCCGACCGTTAGTGTGTATGACAGCTATATGCTATAGTGATCCGCTCCAAACAATTTCTTTGAAGATTTCATTATTACCTTAGATAATGATCCGTTCCAAATAATGTGAAGATATCTTGTCAAATAAAAAAGTTTTCAATGTAAGCATTTGATTGCGATCGTTCAGTTTGTATGGCAGCTATATGTTCCAGTTATCCGATCTAAACAATTTTTCGGAGACTCCATTCATTATTGCCTTAGATAATGATCTGTTCCAAATTTCGTGAAGATATATAGTTAAATGGAAAAGTTTTCAATGTAAGCACTTTATTCCGACCGTTAGTGTGTATGACAGCTATATGCTTTAGTGATCCGATCCAAACAATTTTTTCCTTAGATAATGATCCGTGCAAATAACGTGAAGATCTCTTGTCAAATGAAAAAGTTTTCAATGTAAGCACTTGATTGCGATCGTTCAGTTTGTATGGCAGCTATATGTTCCAGTTATCCGATCTAAACAATTTTTCGGAGACTCCATTCATTATTGCCTTAGATAATGATCTGTTCCAAATTTCGTGAAGATATATAGTTAAATGGAAAAGTTTTCAATGTAAGCACTTTATTCCGACAGTTAGTGTGTATGGCAGCTATATGGTATAGTGATCCGATCCAAACAATTTCTTCGTCGATTTTATAACTGCCTTAGACAGTGATCCGTTCAAAATTTTGTGAATATATCTCGGCAGATGAAAAACTTTTCATTGTAACCACTTGATTCCAAACGTTCTAGTTTGTATAGCAGCTAAATGCTATAGTGATCCGCTCAAACATTTTCTTCGGAGATTTCATAATTACCTTAGATAATGATCCGTTGCAAATTACGTGAAGATATGTCGTCATATGAAAAAGTTTTAAATTTAAGCACTAGATTCCGACCGTTAGTGTGTATGACAGCTATATGCTATTGTGATCCGATCCAAACAGTTTTTTCCTTAGATAATGATCCGTGCAAATAACGTGAAAATATCTTGTCAAATGAAAAAGTTTTCAATGTAAGTATTTGATTCCGGTCGTTGAGTTTGTATTACAGCTATATGCTATAGTGATCCGATCCAAACAATTTTTTCCTTAGATAATGATCCGTGTAAATAACGTGAAGATCTCTTGTCAAATGAAAAAGTTTTCAATGTAAGCACTTGATTGCGATCATTCAGTTTGTATGGCAGCTATATGCTATAGTGATCCGATCCAAACAGTTTCATCAGAGATTCCATTATTGCCTTAGATAACGATCCATTCCAAATTTCGTGAAAATATTTCGGCATATGAAAAATTTTTTAATGCAAGCACTGGTTTCCGATCGTTCAGTTTGAACGGCAGCTGTATGGTATAAGGATCCGATCCATAAAATTTCTTCGCCGATTCTATAACTACCTTAGACAATGATCCGTTCAAAATTTTGTGAATATATCTCGGCAGATGAAAAACTTTTCATTGTAACCACTTGATTCCAAACGTTCTAGTTTGTATAGCAGCTAAAATCTCTTCGGAGATTTCATAATTACCTTAGATAATGATCCGTTGCAAACTACGTGAAGATATCTCGTCATATAAAAAAGTTTTCAATTTAAGCACTTGATTCCGACCGTTAGTGTGTATGACAGCTATATGCTTTAGTAATCTGATCCAAACAATTTTTTCCTTAGATAATGATCCGTGCAAATAACGTCAAGATATCTTGTCAAATGAAAAAGTTTTCAATGTTGGCACTTGATTGCGATCGTTCAGTTTGTATGGCAGCTATATGCTATAGTGATCCGATCCAAACAATTTCTATGGAGATTTCATTGTTGCCTTAGATTATGATCCGTTCCAAATAATGTGAAGATATTTCGTCAAATGAAAAAGTTTTCAATGTAAGCATTTGATTGCGATTGTTCAGCTTGTATAGCAGCTATATGCTTTAGTAATCCGATCTGAATAATCCCTTAGGAAATTCTATTATTGCCTGAGACAAGGATCCGTTCAAAATTTTGTGAAGATATCCCGTCAAATGAAAAAGTTTTCAATGTAAGCATTGGATTACAAACGTTGTGTTTGTACAACAGTTATATGCTATAGTGATCCGATCAAAAAAATTTCTTCAGAGATTCCATTGTTCCCTTAGATAATGATCCGACCTAAATTTCGTGAAAATATCTCGGCATATGAAAAAGTTTTCAATGTAAGCACTTGATTCCGATCGTTAGTTTGTATGACAGCTATATGCTATAGTGATCCGATCCAAACAATTTTTACCTTAGATAATGATACGCGCAAATTACGTCGAGACATAGTAGTGATCCGATCTAAACAATTTCTTCGGAGATTCTATTATTACCTTAGATAATGATCCGTTGCAAATAACGTGAAGATATCTCGTCATATAAAAAAGTTTTCAATTTAAGCACTTGATTCCGACCGTTGGTGTGTATGACAGCTATATGCTATAGTGATCCGATCTTAACAATTTCACCGCAGATTCCACTATTGCGTTAGATAATGGTCCGTTACAAATTACGTGAAGATATCTCGTCAACTGGAAAAGTTTTCAATGTAAGCACTTGATTCCGATCGTTAGTGTGTATGACAGCTATATGCTATAGTGATCCGATCCAAACAATTTCTTTGAATATTTCATTATTACCTTAGATAATGAGCCGTTCCAAATAATGTGAAGATATCTTGAAAAATAAAAAAGTTTTCAATGTAAGCATTTGTTTGCGATCGTTCAGTTTGTATGGCAGCTATATGTTCCAGTTATCCGATCTAAACAATTTTTCGGAGATTCCATTATTGCCTTAGATAATGATCTGTTCCAACTTTCGTGAAGATATATCGTTAAATGAAAAAGTTTTCAATGTAAGCACTTGATTCCGACCGTTAGTGTGGATGACAGCTATATGCTATAGTGATCCGATCCAAACAATTTTTTCCTTAGATAATGATCCGTGCAAATAACGTGAAGATATTTTGTCAAATGAAAAAGTTTTCAATCTAAGCATTTGATTCCGGTCGTTCAGTTTGTATGACAGCTATATGCTATAGTGATCCGATCTAAATAATTTTTTCGGAGATTCCGTTAGTGTGTATGACAGCTATATGCTATAGACGATCCGTTCCGAATTTCGTAAAGATATCTCGTCAAATGAAAAAGTTATCCATGCAAGCACTTGATTACGATCGTTCAGTTTGTATGGCAGCTATATGCTATAGTGATGCGATCCAAACAGTTTCATCAGAGATTACATTATTGCCTTAGGCAACGATCCGTTCCAAATTACGTGAAAATATCTGGACATATAAAAAAGTTTTCAACTGAAGCACTTTATTCCGACCGTTAGTGTGTATGACAGCTATATGCTATAGTGATCCGATCCAAACAATTTTTTCCTTAGATAATGATCCGTGCAAATAACGTGAAGATATCTTGTCAAATGAAAAAGTTTTGATTGCTAGCACTTGATTGCGTTCGTTCAGTTTGTATGGCAGCTATATGCTATAGTGATCCGATCCAAACAATTTTCTCCTTAGATAATGAGCCGTGCAAATAACGTGAAGTTATCTTGTCAAATGGAAAAGTTTTGATTGTTAGCACTTAATTGCGTTCGTTCAGTTTGTATGGCAGCTATATGCTATAGTGATCCGATCCAAACAATTTTCTCCTTAGATAATGATCCGTGCAAATAACGTGAAGATATCTTGTCAAATGAAAAAGTTTTGATTGTTAGCACTTGATTGCGTTCGTTCAGTTTGTATGGCAGTTATATGCTATAGTGATCCGATCCAAACAATTTTCTCCTTAGATAATGATCCGTGCAAATAACGTGAAGATATCTTGTCAAATGAAAAAGTTTTGATTGTTAGCACTTAATTGCGTTCGTTCAGTTTGTATGGCAGCTATATGGTATAGTGATCCGATCCAAACAATTTCTTCGTCGATTTTATAACTGCGTTAGACAATGATTCGTTCAAAATTTTGTGAAGATATCTCGGCAGATGAAAAAGTTTTCATTGTAACCACTTGATTCCAAACGTTCTGTTTGTATAGCAGCTATATGCTATAGTGATCCGCTCAAACATTTTCTTCGGAGATTTCATAATTACCTTAGATAATGATCCGTTGCAAATTACGTGAAGATATCTCGTCATATGAAAAAGTTTTCAATTTAAGCACTTGATTCCGACCGTTAGTGTGTATGACAGCTATATGCTATAGTGATCCGATCCAAACAATTTTTTCCTTAGATAATGATCCGTGCAAATAACGTGAAGATATTTTGTCAAATGAAAAAGCTTTCAATGTAAGTATTTGATTCCGGTCGTTCAGTTTGTATAACAGCTATATGCTATAGTGATCCGATCTTAACAATTTCTTCGGAAATTCTATTATTACCTTTGGTAATAATCCGTTGCAAATTACGTGAAAATATCTGGACATATAAAAAAGTTTTTAACTGAAGCACTTGATTCCGACCGTTAGTGTGTATGACAGCTATATGCTATAGTGATCCGATCCAAACAATTTTTTCCTTAGATAATGATCCGTGCAAATAACGTGAAGATATCTTGTCAAATGAAAAAGTTTTCAATGTTGGCACTTGATTGCGATCGTTCAGTTTGTATGGCAGCTATATGCTATAGTGATCCGATCCAAACAGTTTCATCAGTGATTCCATTATTGCCTTAGATAACGATCCGTTCCAAATTTCGTGAAAATATCTTGGCATATGAAAACGTTTTCAATGTAAGCACTTGATTCCGATCGTTCAGTTTGTATGCCAGCTATATGCTATAGTGATGCGATCCAAACAGTTTCATCAGTGATTCCATTATTGCCATAGATAACGATCCGTTCAAAATTTTGTGAAGATATCCCGTCAAATGAAAAAGTTTTCAATGTAAGCACTGGATTACAAACATTGTGTTTGTAAAACAGTTATATGCTATACTGATCCAATCAAAATAATTTCTTCAGAGATTCCATTGTTCCCTTAGATAATGATCCGACCTAAATTTTGTGAAGATATCCCGTCAAATGAAAAAGTTTTCAATGTAAGCATTGGATTACAAACGTTGTGTTTGTAAAACAGTTATATGCTATAGGGATCCGATCAAAAAAATTTCTTCAGAGATTCCATTGTTCCCTTAGATAATGATCCGACCTAAATTTTGTGAAGATATCTCGTCACATGAAAAAGTTTTCCATGTAAGCACTTGATTCCGATCGTTAGTTTGTATGGCAGCTATATGCTATAGTGGTCCAATCCAAACAGTTTCATCAGAGATTCCATTATTGCCTTAGATAACGATCCATTCAAAATTTCGTGAAAATATCTCGGCATATGAAAAACTTTTCCATGTAAGCACTTGTTTCCGATCGTTCAGTTTGAACGGCAGCTATATGGTATAAGAATCCGATCCTAACAATTTCTTCGCCGATTCTATAACTGCCTTAGACAATGATCCGTTCAAAATTTTGAGAAGATATCTCGTCAGATGAAAAAGTTTTCATTGTTACCACTTGATTCCAAACGTTCTGTTTGTATAGCAGCTATATGCTATAGTGATCCGCTCAAACATTTTCTTCGGAGATTTCATAATTACCTTAGATAATGATCCGTTGCAAATTTCGTGAAGATATCTCGTCATATGAAAAAGTTTACTTAACTTAAATTGAAAACTTTTTCATCTGCCGAGATATCTTCACAAAATAGAATCGACGAAGAAATTGTTTGGATCGGATCACTATACCATATAGCTGCCATACAAACTGAACGAACGCAATTAAATGCTAACAATCAAAACTTTTTCATTTTACAAGATATCTTCACGTTATTTGCACGGATCATTATCTAAGGAAAAAGTTATTTGGATCAGTGATCCGATCCAAATCATTATCTAAGGAAAAAATTGTTTGGATTGGACCACTATAGCATTTAGCTGTCATACACACTAACGGTCGGAATCAAGTGCTTCAGTTGAAAACTTTTTTATGTATGGCAGCTATATGCTTTACCGATCCGATCCAAACAATTTTTTCCTTATATAATGATCCGTTGCAAACTACGTGAAGATATCTCGTCAAATAAAAAAGTTTTCAATTTAAGCACTTGATTCCGACCGTAAGTGTGTATGACAGCTATATGCTTTAGTCATCTGATCCAAACAATTTTTTCCTTAGATCATGATCCGTGCAAATAACGTCAAGATATCTTGTCAAATGAAAAAGTTTTCAATGTTGGCACTTGATTGCGATCGTTCAGTTTGTATGGCAGCTATATGCTATAGTGATGCGATCCAAACAGTTTCTGAAGAGATTCCATTCTTACCTTAAATAATGATCCGTTCCAAATTTCGTAAATATATCTCGTCAAATGAAAAAGTTATCCATGCAAGCACTTGATTGCGATCGTTCAGTTTGTATGGCAGCTATATGCTATAGTGATGCGATCCAAACAGTTTCTGGAGAGATTCCATTCTTACCTTAGATAATGATCCGTTGCAAATTTCGTGAAAATATCTCGGCATATGAAAAAGTTTTCAATGTAAGCACTTGATTCCGATCGTTCAGTTTGTATGCCAGCGATATGCTATAGTGATCCGATCCAAACAATTCCTTTGGAGATTTCATTATTACCTTAGGTAATGATCTGTTCCAAATAACGTGAAGATATCTTGTCAAATGAAAAAGTTTTCATTATAAGTATTTGATTCCGGTCGTTCAGTTTGTATGACAGCTATATGCTATAGTGATCCGATCCAAACAATTTCTATGGAGATTTCATTGTTACTTTAGATAATGATCTGTTCCAAATAACGTGAAGATATCTTGTCAAATGAAAAAGCTTTTATTATAAGTATTTGATTCCGGTCGTTCAGTTTGTATGGCAGCTACATGCTATAGTGATGCGATATAAACAGTTTGTGAAGAGATTCCATTCTTGCCTTAGATTATGATCCGTTCCAAATAATGTGAAGATATGTCGTCAAATGAAAAAGTTTTCAATGTTAGCACTTGATTGCGTTCGTTCAGTTTGTATGGCAGCTATATGCTATAGTGATGCGATCCAAACAGTTTCTGAAGAGATTCCATTCTTACCTTAGATAATGATCCGTTCCAAATTTCGTAAATATATCTCGTCAAATGAAAAAGTTATCCATGCAAGCACTTGATTGCGATCGTTCAGTTTGTATGGCAGCTATATGCTATAGTGATGCGATCCAAACAGTTTCTGAAGAGATTCCATTCTTACCTTAGATAATGATCTGTTCCAAATAACGTGAAGATATCTTGTCAAATGAAAAAGCTTTCATTATAAGTATTTGATTCCGGTCGTTCAGTTTGTATGACAGCTATATGCTATAGTGATGCGATCCAAACAGTTTCTGAAGAGATTCCATTCTTACCTTAAATAATGATCCGTTCCAAAATTGGAAAAAATATCTCGTCAAATGAAAAAGTTATCCATGCAAGCACTTGATTGCGATCGTTCAGTTTGTATGGCAGCTATATGCTATAGTGATGCGATCCAAACAGTTTCTGAAGAGATTCCATTCTTACCTTAGATAATGATCTGTTCCAAATAACGTGAAGATATCTTGTCAAATGAAAAAGCTTTCATTATAAGTATTTGATTCCGGTCGTTCAGTTTGTATGACAGCTATATGCTATAGTGATCGAATCCAAACAATTTCTATGGAGATTTCATTGTTACTTTAGATAATGATCCGTTCCAAATTTCGTAAATATATCTCGTCAAATGAAAAAGTTATCCATGCAAGCACTTGATTCCGACCGTAAGTGTGTATGACAGCTATATGCTTTAGTCATCTGATCCAAACAATTTTTTCCTTAGATCATGATCCGTGCAAATAACGTCAAGATATCTTGTCAAATGAAAAAGTTTTCAATGTTGGCACTTGATTGCGATCGTTCAGTTTGTATGGCAGCTATATGCTATAGTGATGCGATCCAAACAGTTTCTGAAGAGATTCCATTCTTACCTTAAATAATGATCCGTTCCAAATTTCGTAAATATATCTCGTCAAATGAAAAAGTTATCCATGCAAGCACTTGATTGCGATCGTTCAGTTTGTGTGGCAGCTATATGCTATAGTGATGCGATCCAAACAGTTTCTGAAGAGATTCCATTCTTACCTTAGATAATGATCTGTTCCAAATAACGTGAAGATATCTTGTCAAATGAAAAAGCTTTCATTATAAGTATTTGATTCCGGTCGTTCAGTTTGTATGACAGCTATATGCTATAGTGATGCGATCCAAACAATTCCTTTGGAGATTTCATTATTACCTTAGGTAATGATCTGTTCCAAATAACGTGAAGATATCTAGTCAAATGAAAAAGTTTTCATTATAAGTATTTGATTCCGGTCGTTCAGTTTGTATGACAGCTATATGCTATAGTGATCCGATCCAAACAATTTCTATGGAGATTTCATTGTTACTTTAGATAATGATCGGTTCCAAATAACGTGAAGATATCTTGTCAAATGAAAAAGCTTTCATTATAAGTATTTAATTCCGGTCGTTCAGTTTGTATGGCAGCTATATGCTATAGTGATGCGATATAAACAGTTTGTGAAGAGATTCCATTCTTGCCTTAGATTATGATCCGTTCCAAATAATGTGAAGATATGTCGTCAAATGAAAAAGTTTTCAATGTTAGCACTTGATTGCTTTCGTTCAGTTTGTATGGCAGCTATATGCTATAGTGATGCGATCCAAACAGTTTCTGAAGAGATTCCATTCTTACCTTAGATAATGATCCGTTCCAAATTTCGTAAATATATCTCGTCAAATGAAAAAGTTATCCATGCAAGCACTTGATTGCGATCGTTCAGTTTGTATGGCAGCTATATGCTATAGTGATGCGATCCAAACAGTTTCTGAAGAGATTCCATTCTTACCTTAGATAATGATCTGTTCCAAATAACGTGAAGATATCTTGTCAAATGAAAAAGCTTTCATTATAAGTATTTGATTCCGGTCGTTCAGTTTGTATGACAGCTATATGCTATAGTGATGCGATCCAAACAGTTTCTGAAGAGATTCCATTCTTACCTTAAATAATGATCCGTTCCAAAATTGGAAAAAATATCTCGTCAAATGAAAAAGTTATCCATGCAAGCACTTGATTGCGATCGTTCAGTTTGTATGGCAGCTATATGCTATAGTGATGCGATCCAAACAGTTTCTGAAGAGATTCCATTCTTACCTTAGATAATGATCTGTTCCAAATAACGTGAAGATATCTTGTCAAATGAAAAAGCTTTCATTATAAGTATTTGATTCCGGTCGTTTAGTTTGTATGACAGCTATATGCTATAGTGATCGAATCCAAACAATTTCTATGGAGATTTCATTGTTACTTTAGATAATGATCCGTTCCAAATTTCGTAAATATATCTCGTCAAATGAAAAAGTTATCCATGCAAGCACTTGATTCCGACCGTAAGTGTGTATGACAGCTATATGCTTTAGTCATCTGATCCAAACAATTTTTTCCTTAGATCATGATCCGTGCAAATAACGTCAAGATATCTTGTCAAATGAAAAAGTTTTCAATGTTGGCACTTGATTGCGATCGTTCAGTTCGTATGGCAGCTATATGCTATAGTGATGCGATCCAAACAGTTTCTGAAGAGATTCCATTCTTACCTTAAATAATGATCCGTTCCAAATTTCGTAAATATATCTCGTCAAATGAAAAAGTTATCCATGCAAGCACTTGATTGCGATCGTTCAGTTTGTATGGCAGCTATATGCTATAGTGATGCGATCCAAACAGTTTCTGAAGAGATTCCATTCTTACCTTAGATTATGATCTGTTCCAAATAACGTGAAGATATCTTGTCAAATGAAAAAGCTTTCATTATAAGTATTTGATTCCGGTCGTTCAGTTTGTATGACAGCTATATGCTATAGTGATGCGATCCAAACAATTCCTTTGGAGATTTCATTATTACCTTAGGTAATGATCTGTTCCAAATAACGTGAAGATATCTAGTCAAATGAAAAAGTTTTCATTATAAGTATTTGATTCCGGTCGTTCAGTTTGTATGACAGCTATATGCTATAGTGATCCGATCCAAACAATTTCTATGGAGATTTCATTGTTACTTTAGATAATGATCGGTTCCAAATAACGTGAAGATATCTTGTCAAATGAAAAAGCTTTCATTATAAGTATTTGATTCCGGTCGTTCAGTTTGTATGGCAGCTATATGCTATAGTGATGCGATATAAACAGTTTGTGAAGAGATTCCATTCTTGCCTTAGATTATGATCCGTTCCAAATAATGTGAAGATATGTCGTCAAATGAAAAAGTTTTCAATGTTAGCACTTGATTGCGTTCGTTCAGTTTGTATGGCAGCTATATGCTATAGTGATGCGATCCAAACAGTTTCTGAAGAGATTCCATTCTTACCTTAGATAATGATCCGTTTCAAATTTCGTAAATATATCTCGTCAAATGAAAAATTTATCCATGCAAGCACTTGATTGCGATCGTTCAGTTTGTATGGCAGCTATATGCTATAGTGATGCGATCCAAACAGTTTCATCAGTGATTCCATTATTGCCTTAGATAACGATCCCTTCCAAATTTCGTGAAAATATCTCGGCATATGAAAAAGTTTTCAATGTAAGCACTTGATTCCGATCGTTCAGTTTGTATGCCAGCTATGTGCTATAGTGATCCGATCCAAACAATTCCTTTGGAGATTTCATTGTTACTTTAGATAATGATCTGTTCCAAATAACGTGAAGATATCTTGCCAAATGAAAAAGTTTTCATTATAAAAATTTGATTCCGGTCGTTCAGTTTGTATGACAGCTATATGCTATAGTGAACCGATCTAAACAATTTCTATGGAGATTTCATTGTTACTTTAGATAATGATCTGTTCCAAATAACGTGAAGATATCTTGCCAAATGAAAAAGTTTTCATTATAAGAATTTGATTCCGGTCGTTCAGTTTGTATGACAGCTATATGCTATAGTGAACCGATCTAAACAATTTCTTTGGAGATTCTATTATTACCTTAGATAATGATCCGTTGCAAATAACGTGAAGATATCTCGTCATATAAAAAAGTTTTAAATTTAAGCACTTGATTCCAACCGTTAGTGTGAATGACAGCTATATGCTATAGTGATCCGATCCAAACAATTTCTTTGAAGATTTCATTATTACCTTAGATAAGGATCCGTTCCGAATAATGTGAAGATATCTTGTCAAATGAAAAAGTTTTCAATGTAAGCATTTGATTGCGATCGTTCAGTTTGTATGGCAGCTATATGTTCCAGTTATCCGATCTAAACAATTTTTCGGAGATTCCATTATTGCCTTAGATAATGATCTGTTCCAAATTTCGTGAAGATATATCGTTAAATGAAAAAGTTTTCAATGTAAGCACTTGATTCCGACCGTTCAGTTTGTATGACAGCTATATGCTATAGTGATCCGATCCAAACAATTTCTATGGAGATTTCATTGTTACTTTAGATAATGATCGGTTCCAAATAACGTGAAGATATCTTGTCAAATGAAAAAGCTTTCATTATAAGTATTTGATTCCGGTCGTTCAGTTTGTATGGCAGCTATATGCTATAGTGATGCGATATAAACAGTTTGTGAAGAGATTCCATTCTTGCCTTAGATTATGATCCGTTCCAAATAATGTGAAGATATGTCGTCAAATGAAAAAGTTTTCAATGTTAGCACTTGATTGCGTTCGTTCAGTTTGTATGGCAGCTATATGCTATAGTGATGCGATCCAAACAGTTTCTGAAGAGATTCCATTCTTACCTTAGATAATGATCCGTTTCAAATTTCGTAAATATATCTCGTCAAATGAAAAATTTATCCATGCAAGCACTTGATTGCGATCGTTCAGTTTGTATGGCAGCTATATGCTATAGTGATGCGATCCAAACAGTTTCATCAGTGATTCCATTATTGCCTTAGATAACGATCCCTTCCAAATTTCGTGAAAATATCTCGGCATATGAAAAAGTTTTCAATGTAAGCACTTGATTCCGATCGTTCAGTTTGTATGCCAGCTATGTGCTATAGTGATCCGATCCAAACAATTCCTTTGGAGATTTCATTGTTACTTTAGATAATGATCTGTTCCAAATAACGTGAAGATATCTTGCCAAATGAAAAAGTTTTCATTATATGTATTTGATTCCGGTCGTTCAGTTTGTATGACAGCTATATGCTATAGTGATCCGATCCAAACAATTTCTATGGAGATTTCATTGTTACTTTAGATAATGATCTGTTCCAAATAACGTGAAGATATCTTGCCAAATGAAAAAGTTTTCATTATAAGAATTTGATTCCGGTCGTTCAGTTTGTATGACAGCTATATGCTATAGTGAACCGATCTAAACAATTTCTTTGGAGATTCTATTATTACCTTAGATAATGATCCGTTGCAAATAACGTGAAGATATCTCGTCATATAAAAAAGTTTTAAATTTAAGCACTTGATTCCAACCGTTAGTGTGTATGACAGCTATATGCTATAGTGATCCGATCTTAACAATTTCACCGCAGATTCCACTATTGCGTTAGATAATGATCCGTTACAAATTACGTGAAGATATCTCGTCAACTGAAAAAGTTTTCAATTTAAGCACTTGATTCCGACCGTTAGTGTGAATGACAGCTATATGCTATAGTGATCCGATCCAAACAATTTCTTTGAAGATTTCATTATTACCTTAGATAAGGATCCGTTCCGAATAATGTGAAGATATCTTGTCAAATGAAAAAGTTTTCAATGTAAGCATTTGATTGCGATCGTTCAGTTTGTATGGCAGCTATATGTTCCAGTTATCCGATCTAAACAATTTTTCGGAGATTCCATTATTGCCTTAGATAATGATCTGTTCCAAATTTCGTGAAGATATATCGTTAAATGAAAAAGTTTTCAATGTAAGCACTTGATTCCGACCGTTAGTGTGTATGACAGCTTAATGCTACAGTGATCCGATCCAAACAATTTCTTTGGAGATTTCATTATTACCTTAGATAATGATCCGTTCCAAATAATGTGAAGATATCTTGTCAAATGAAAAAGTTTTCAATGTAAGCATTTGATTGCGATCGTTCAGTTTGTATAGAAGCTATATGCTTTAGTAATCCGATCTGAACAATTCCTTTGGAAATTCTATTATTGCCTGAGACAATGATCCGGTCAAAATTTTGTGAAGATATCTCGTCAAATGAAAAAGTTTGTATGGACACTATATGCTATAGTGATCCGATCCAAACAATTGCTTGGGAGATTCCATTATTGCCTTCGATAATGAGCCGTTCCAAATTTCGTGAATAGATCTCGTTAAATGAAAAAGTTTTCAATACAAGCACTTGATTGCGATCGTTCAGTTTGTATGACAGCTATATGCTATAATGATCCGATCCAAACAGTTTCTTCGGAAATTCTATTATTGCCTAAGATAAAGACCCGTTCCTAGTTTCTTGAAGATATCTCGTCAAATGCAAAAGTTTTCAATGTAAGAACTTGATTGCGATCGTTTAACTTGTATGGCAGCTATATGCTATAGTGATCCGATCCAAACAATTTCTTCTTTGTGAAGATATCTCGTCATGTGAAAAAGTTTTCAATGTAAGCTTAGTTCCTTAGATAATCCGTTCCAAATTTTGTGAAGATATCTTGTCATATGAAAAAGTTTGCACTGTAAGCACCTGAATCCGAACGTTAGTGTGTATGACAGCTATATGCTATAGAGATCCGATCCAAACAAATTTTTCCCTAGATAATGATCTGTGCAAATTACGTGAAAATATATCGTCAAATTAAAAAGTTTTTAATGTAAGCACTTGATTGCGATCGTTCAGTTTGTATGACAGCCATATGCTATAGTGATCCGATCTTAACAATTTCACCGCAGATTCCACTATTGCGTTAGATAATGATCCGATCCAAATAACGTCGGAATATCTCGTCCTATCAAAACTTTTCACTGTAAGCACTTGATTCCGATCGTTCAATTTGAACGGCAGCTATATGGTATAGTGATCCGATTCAAACAATTTCTTCGCAGATTCCATAACTGCCTTAGACAATGATCCGTTCAAAATTTTGTGAAGATATCTCGTCATATGAAAAAGTTTTCCATGTAAGCACTTGATTTTGATCGTTAGTTTGTATGACAGCTATATGCTATAGTGATCCGAACCAAACAATTTTTTCCTTAGATAATGGTACGCGCAAATTACGTCGAGACATCTCGTCTTATCGAAAAGTTTTCAATGTAAGCACTTGATTCCGATCGTTCTGTTTGTGTGGCAGCTATATGGTATAGTGATCCGATCCGAACAATTTCTTCGCAGATTCCATAACTGCCTTAGACAATTATCCGTTCAAAATTTTGTGAAGATATCTCGTCATATGAAAAAGTTTTCTATGTAAGCACTTGATTTCGATCGTTAGTTTGTATGACAGCTATATGCTATAGTGATCCGATCCAAACAATTTTTTCCTTAGATAATGATACGCGCAAATTACGTCGAGACATCTCGTCTTATCGAAAAGTTTTCAATGTAAGCACTTGATTCCGATCGTTCAGTTTGTGTGGCAGCTATATGGTATAGTGATCCGATCTAAACAATTTCTTCGGATATTCCTTTATTGCTTTAGATAATGAGCCGTTCCAAGTTTCGTGAAGATATCTTGTCAAATGAAAAAGTTATCCATGCAAGCAGTTAACACAGATCGTTCAGTTTGTAAGGCAGCTATATAGTATAGTGATCCGATCCAAACAATTTCTTCGCAGATTCCATAGCTGCCTTAGACAATTATCCGTTCAAAATTTTGTGAAGATATCTGGGAAGATGAAAATGTTTTAATTGTAACCACTTGATTCCAAACGTTCTGTGTGTATAGCAGCTATATGCTATAGTGATCCGCTGAAACAATTTTTTCTTTCGATAATGATACGCGCAAATTACGTCGAGGCATCTCGTCATATCAAAAAGTTTTCAATGTAAGCACTTGATTCCGATCATTCAGTTTGTGTGGCAGCTATATGGTATAGTCAACCGATCTAAACAATTTCTTCGGAGATTTCATAATTACCTTAGATAATGATCCGTGCAAATAACGTGAAGATATCTTGTCAAACGAAAAAGTTTTCAATGTTAGCACTTGATTCCGACCGTTCAGTTTGTATGCCAGCTATATGCTATAGTGATCCGATCCAAACAATTTCTTCGGAGATTTCATAATTACCTTAGAAAATGATCCGTGCAAATAAAGTGAAAATATTCTTCAAATGAAAAAGTTTTCAATGTTAGCACTTGATTGCGATCGTTCAGTTTGTATGGCAGCTATATGCTATATCGATCCGATCCAAACAGTTTCATCAGAGATTCCATTATTGCCTAAGATAACGATCTATTCCAAATGTCGTGAAAATATCTCGGCATATGAAAAAGTTTTCAATGTAAGCACTTGATTCCGATCGTTCAGTTTTTATGCCAGCTATATGCTATAGTGATCCGATCCAAACAATTTATCTGGAGATTTCATTATTACCTTAGATAATGATCCGTTCCAAATAATGTGAAGATATGTCGTCAAATGAAAAAGTTTTCAATGTAAGCATTTGATTGCGATCGTTCAGTTTGTATAACAGCTATATGCTTTAGTAATCCGATCTGAACAATTCCTTTGGAAATTCTATTATTGCCTGAGGCAATGATCCGTTCAAAATTTTGTGAAGATATCTCGTCAAATGAAAAAGTTTTCAATGTAAGCACTTGATTACAAACGTTCTGTTTGTAAAACAGTTATATGCTTTAGTGGTCCGGTCAAAACAATTTTTTCCTTAGATAATGATACGCGCAAATTACGTCGAGACGTCATATCAAAAAGTTTTCCGCTCGTTCAGTTTGTGTGGCAGCTATATGGTATAGTGATCCGATCTAAACAATTTCTTCGGAGATTCCAATATTGCTTTAGATAATAAGCAAGTTTCTTGAAGATATCTTGTCAAATGAAAAAGTTATACATGCAAGCAGTTAACCCAGATCGTTCAGTTTGTATGGCAGCTATATGGTATAGTGATCCGATCCAAACAATTTTTTCCTTAGATAATGATACGCGCAAATTACGTCGAGACATCTCGTCATATGGAAAAGTTTTCAATGTAAGCACTTGATTCCGATCGTTCAGTTTGTGTGGCAGCTATATTGTATAGTGATCCGATCAAAACAATTTCTTTGGAGATTCCATTATTGCTTTAGATAATGAGCCGTTCCAAATTTCGTGAAGATATCTTGTCAAATGAAAAAGTTATCCATGCAAGCAGTTAATCCCGATCTTTCAGTTTGTATGGCAGCTATATGGTATAGTGATCCGATCCAAACAATTTCTTCGCAGATTCCATAACTGCCTTAGACAATTATCCGTTCAAAATTTTGTGAAGATATCTCGTCATATGAAAAAGTTTTCCATGTAAGCACTTGATTTTGATCGTTAGTTTGTATGACAGCTATATGCTATAGTGATCCGAACCAAACAATTTTTTCCTTAGATAATGGTACGCGCAAATTACGTCGAGACATCTCGTCTTATCGAAAAGTTTTCAATGTAAGCACTTGATTCCGATCGTTCTGTTTGTGTGGCAGCTATATGGTATAGTGATCCGATCTAAACAATTCCTTCGGAGATTCCTTTATTGCTTTAGATAATGAGCCGTTCCAAGTTTCGTGAAGATATCTTGTCAAATGAAAAAATTATCCATGCAAGCAGTTAATCCCGATCTTTCAGTTTGTATGGCAGCTATATGGTATAGTGATCCGATCCAAACAATTTCTTCGCACATTCCATAACTGCTTTAGACAATGATCCGTTCAAAATTTTGTGAAGATATCTCGTCAAATGAAAAAGTTTTCAATGTAAGCACTTGATTACAAACGTTTTCCACATGAAAAAGTTTTCCATGTAAGCACTTGATTCCGATCGTTAGTTTGTATGACAGCTATATGCTATAGTGATCCAATCCAAACAATTTTTTCCTTAGAAAATGATACGCGCAAATTACGTCGAGACATCTCTTCATATCAAAAAGTTTTCAATGTTAGCACTTGATTGCGATCGTTCAGTTTGTTTGGCAGCTATATGCTATAGTGATCCGATCCAAACAATTTCTATGGAGATTTCATTGTTACCTTAGATAATGATCTGTACCAAATAACGTGAAGATATCTTGTCAAATGGAAAAGTTTTCATTATAAGTATTTGATTCCGGTCGTTCAGTTTGTATGACAGCTATATGCTATAGTGATCCGATCTAAACAAATTCTTCGGAGATTCTATTATTACCTTAGATAATGATCCGTTGCAAATAACGTGAAGATATCTCGTCATATTAAAAAGTTTTCAATGTAAGCACTTGATTCCGACCGTTAGTGTGTATGACAGCTATATGCTATAGTGATCCGATCTTAACAATTTCTTTGAAGATTTCATTATTACCTTAGATAATGAGCCGTTTCAAATAATGTGAAGATATCTTGAAAAATAAAAAAGTTTTCAATGTAAGCATTTGATTGCGATCGTTCAGTTTGTATGGCAGCTATATGTTCCAGTTATCCGATCTAAACAATTTTTCGGAGACTCCATTCATTATTGCCTTAGATAATGATCTGTTCCAAATTTCGTGAAGATATATAGTTAAATGGAAAAGTTTTCAATGTAAGCACTTTATTCCGACCGTTAGTGTGTATGACAGCTATATGCTTTAGTGATCCGATCCAAACAATTTTTTCCTTAGATAATGATCCGTGCAAATAACGTGAAGATCTCTTGTCAAATGAAAAAGTTTTCAATGTAAGCACTTGATTGCGATCGTTCAGTTTGTATGGCAGCTATATGTTCCAGTTATCCGATCTAAACAATTTTTCGGAGATTCCATTATTGCCTTAGATAATGATCTGTTCCAACTTTCGTGAAGATATATCGTTAAATGAAAAAGTTTTCAATGTAAGCACTTGATTCCGACCGTTAGTGTGGATGACAGCTATATGCTATAGTGATCCGATCCAAACAATTTTTTCCTTAGATAATGATCCGTGCAAATAACGTGAAGATATTTTGTCAAATGAAAAAGTTTTCAATCTAAGCATTTGATTCCGGTCGTTCAGTTTGTATGACAGCTATATGCTATAGTGATCCGATCTAAATAATTTTTTCGGAGATTCCGTTAGTGTGTATGACAGCTATATGCTATAGACGATCCGTTCCGAATTTCGTAAAGATATCTCGTCAAATGAAAAAGTTATCCATGCAAGCACTTGATTACGATCGTTCAGTTTGTATGGCAGCTATATGCTATAGTGATGCGATCCAAACAGTTTCATCAGAGATTACATTATTGCCTTAGGCAACGATCCGTTCCAAATTACGTGAAAATATCTGGACATATAAAAAAGTTTTCAACTGAAGCACTTGATTCCGACCGTTAGTGTGTATGACAGCTATATGCTATAGTGATCCGATCCAAACAATTTTTTCCTTAGATAATGATCCGTGCAAATAACGTGAAGATATCTTGTCAAATGAAAAAGTTTTGATTGCTAGCACTTGATTGCGTTCGTTCAGTTTGTATGGCAGCTATATGCTATAGTGATCCGATCCAAACAATTTCATCAGAGATTCCATTATTGCCTTAGACAACGATCCGTTCCAAATTTCGTGAAAATATCTCGGCATATGAAAAAGTTTTCAATGTAAGCACTTGTTTCCGATCATTCAGTTTGTATCTTGTCAAATGAAAAAGTTTTCATTATAAGTATTGGATTCCGGTTGTTCAGTTTGTATGACAGCTATATGCTATAGTGATCCGATCTAAACAATTTCTTCGGAGATTCTATTATTACCTTAGATAATGATCCGTTGCAAATAACGTGAAGATATCTCGTCATATAAAAAAGTTTTCAATTTAAGCACTTGATTCCGACCGTTAGTGTGTATGACAGCTATATGCTATAGTGATCCGATTTTAACAATTTCACCGCAGATTCCACTATTGCGTTAGATAATGGTCCGTTACAAATTACGTGAAGATATCTCGTCAACTGGAAAAGTTTTCAATGTAAGCACTTGATTCCGATCGTTAGTGTGTATGACAGCTATATGCTATAGTGATCCGATCCAAACAATTTCTTTGAATATTTCATTATTACCTTAGATAATGAGCCGTTTCAAATAATGTGAAGATATCTTGAAAAATAAAAAAGTTTTCAATGTAAGCATTTGTTTGCGATCGTTCAGTTTGTATGGCAGCTATATGTTCCAGTTATCCGATCTAAACAATTTTTCGGAGATTCCATTATTGCCTTAGATAATGATCTGTTCCAACTTTCGTGAAGATATATCGTTAAATGAAAAAGTTTTCAATGTAAGCACTTGATTCCGACCGTTAGTGTATATGACAGCTATATGCTATAGTGATCCGATCCAAACAATTTTTTCCTTAGATAATGATCCGTGCAAATAACGTGAAGATATTTTGTCAAATGAAAAAGTTTTCAATCTAAGCATTTGATTCCGGTCGTTCAGTTTGTATGACAGCTATATGCTATAGTGATCCGATCTAAATAATTTTTTCGGAGATTCCGTTAGTGTGTATGACAGCTATATGCTATAGACGATCCGTTCCGAATTTCGTAAAGATATCTCGTCAAATGAAAAAGTTATCCATGCAAGCACTTGATTACGATCGTTCAGTTTGTATGGCAGCTATATGCTATAGTGATGCGATCCAAACAGTTTCATCAGAGATTACATTATTGCCTTAGACAACGATCCGTTCCAAATTACGTGAAAATATCTGGACATATAAAAAAGTTTTCAACTGAAGCACTTTATTCCGACCGTTAGTGTGTATGACAGCTATATGCTATAGTGATCCGATCCAAACAATTTTTTCCTTAGATAATGATCCGTGCAAATAACGTAAAGATATCTTGTCAAATGAAAAAGTTTTGATTGCTAGCACTTGATTGCGTTCGTTCAGTTTGTATGGCAGCTATATGCTATAGTGATCCGATCCAAACAATTTTCTCCTTAGATAATGAGCCGTGCAAATAACGTGAAGTTATCTTGTCAAATGGAAAAGTTTTGATTGTTAGCACTTAATTGCGTTCGTTCAGTTTGTATGGCAGCTATATGCTATAGTGATCCGATCCAAACAATTTTCTCCTTAGATAATGATCCGTGCAAATAACGTGAAGATATCTTGTCAAATGAAAAAGTTTTGATTGTTAGCACTTGATTGCGTTCGTTCAGTTTGTATGGCAGTTATATGCTATAGTGATCCGATCCAAACAATTTTCTCCTTAGATAATGATCCGTGCAAATAACGTGAAGATATCTTGTCAAATGAAAAAGTTTTGATTGTTAGCACTTAATTGCGTTCGTTCAGTTTGTATGGCAGCTATATGGTATAGTGATCCGATCCAAACAATTTCTTCGTCGATTTTATAACTGCGTTAGACAATGATTCGTTCAAAATTTTGTGAAGATATCTCGGCAGATGAAAAAGTTTTCATTGTAACCACTTGATTCCAAACGTTCTGTTTGTATAGCAGCTATATGCTATAGTGATCCGCTCAAACATTTTCTTCGGAGATTTCATAATTACCTTAGATAATGATCCGTTGCAAATTACGTGAAGATATCTCGTCATATGAAAAAGTTTTCAATTTAAGCACTTGATTCCGACCGTTAGTGTGTATGACAGCTATATGCTATAGTGATCCGATCCAAACAATTTTTTCCTTAGATAATGATCCGTGCAAATAACGTGAAGATATTTTGTCAAATGAAAAAGCTTTCAATGTAAGTATTTGATTCCGGTCGTTCAGTTTGTATAACAGCTATATGCTATAGTGATCCGATCTTAACAATTTCTTCGGAAATTCTATTATTACCTTTGGTAATAATCCGTTGCAAATTACGTGAAAATATCTGGACATATAAAAAAGTTTTTAACTGAAGCACTTGATTCCGACCGTTAGTGTGTATGACAGCTATATGCTATAGTGATCCGATCCAAACAATTTTTTCCTTAGATAATGATCCGTGCAAATAACGTGAAGATATCTTGTCAAATGAAAAAGTTTTCAATGTTGGCACTTGATTGCGATCGTTCAGTTTGTATGGCAGCTATATGCTATAGTGATCCGATCCAAACAGTTTCATCAGTGATTCCATTATTGCCTTAGATAACGATCCGTTCCAAATTTCGTGAAAATATCTTGGCATATGAAAACGTTTTCAATGTAAGCACTTGATTCCGATCGTTCAGTTTGTATGCCAGCTATATGCTATAGTGATGCGATCCAAACAGTTTCATCAGTGATTCCATTATTGCCATAGATAACGATCCGTTCAAAATTTTGTGAAGATATCCCGTCAAATGAAAAAGTTTTCAATGTAAGCACTGGATTACAAACATTGTGTTTGTAAAACAGTTATATGCTATACTGATCCAATCAAAATAATTTCTTCAGAGATTCCATTGTTCCCTTAGATAATGATCCGACCTAAATTTTGTGAAGATATCCCGTCAAATGAAAAAGTTTTCAATGTAAGCATTGGATTACAAACGTTGTGTTTGTAAAACAGTTATATGCTATAGGGATCCGATCAAAAAAATTTCTTCAGAGATTCCATTGTTCCCTTAGATAATGATCCGACCTAAATTTTGTGAAGATATCTCGTCACATGAAAAAGTTTTCCATGTAAGCACTTGATTCCGATCGTTAGTTTGTATGGCAGCTATATGCTATAGTGGTCCAATCCAAACAGTTTCATCAGAGATTCCATTATTGCCTTAGATAACGATCCATTCAAAATTTCGTGAAAATATCTCGGCATATGAAAAACTTTTCCATGTAAGCACTTGTTTCCGATCGTTCAGTTTGAACGGCAGCTATATGGTATAAGAATCCGATCCTAACAATTTCTTCGCCGATTCTATAACTGCCTTAGACAATGATCCGTTCAAAATTTTGAGAAGATATCTCGTCAGATGAAAAAGTTTTCATTGTTACCACTTGATTCCAAACGTTCTGTTTGTATAGCAGCTATATGCTATAGTGATCCGCTCAAACATTTTCTTCGGAGATTTCATAATTACCTTAGATAATGATCCGTTGCAAATTTCGTGAAGATATCTCGTCATATGAAAAAGTTTACTTAACTTAAATTGAAAACTTTTTCATCTGCCGAGATATCTTCACAAAATTTTGAACGGACCATTGTCTAAGGCAGTTATAGAATCGACGAAGAAATTGTTTGGATCGGATCACTATACCATATAGCTGCCATACAAACTGAACGAACGCAATTAAATGCTAACAATCAAAACTTTTTCATTTTACAAGATATCTTCACGTTATTTGCACGGATCATTATCTAAGGAAAAAGTTATTTGGATCAGTGATCCGATCCAAATCATTATCTAAGGAAAAAATTGTTTGGATTGGACCACTATAGCATTTAGCTGTCATACACACTAACGGTCGGAATCAAGTGCTTCAGTTGAAAACTTTTTTATGTATGGCAGCTATATGCTTTACCGATCCGATCCAAACAATTTTTTCCTTATATAATGATCCGTTGCAAACTACGTGAAGATATCTCGTCAAATAAAAAAGTTTTCAATTTAAGCACTTGATTCCGACCGTAAGTGTGTATGACAGCTATATGCTTTAGTCATCTGATCCAAACAATTTTTTCCTTAGATCATGATCCGTGCAAATAACGTCAAGATATCTTGTCAAATGAAAAAGTTTTCAATGTTGGCACTTGATTGCGATCGTTCAGTTTGTATGGCAGCTATATGCTATAGTGATGCGATCCAAACAGTTTCTGAAGAGATTCCATTCTTACCTTAAATAATGATCCGTTCCAAATTTCGTAAATATATCTCGTCAAATGAAAAAGTTATCCATGCAAGCACTTGATTGCGATCGTTCAGTTTGTATGGCAGCTATATGCTATAGTGATGCGATCCAAACAGTTTCTGGAGAGATTCCATTCTTACCTTAGATAATGATCCATTGCAAATTTCGTGAAAATATCTCGGCATATGAAAAAGTTTTCAATGTAAGCACTTGATTCCGATCGTTCAGTTTGTATGCCAGCGATATGCTATAGTGATCCGATCCAAACAATTCCTTTGGAGATTTCATTATTACCTTAGGTAATGATCTGTTCCAAATAACGTGAAGATATCTTGTCAAATGAAAAAGTTTTCATTATAAGTATTTGATTCCGGTCGTTCAGTTTGTATGACAGCTATATGCTATAGTGATCCGATCCAAACAATTTCTATGGAGATTTCATTGTTACTTTAGATAATGATCTGTTCCAAATAACGTGAAGATATCTTGTCAAATGAAAAAGCTTTTATTATAAGTATTTGATTCCGGTCGTTCAGTTTGTATGGCAGCTACATGCTATAGTGATGCGATATAAACAGTTTGTGAAGAGATTCCATTCTTGCCTTAGATTATGATCCGTTCCAAATAATGTGAAGATATGTCGTCAAATGAAAAAGTTTTCAATGTTAGCACTTGATTGCGTTCGTTCAGTTTGTATGGCAGCTATATGCTATAGTGATGCGATCCAAACAGTTTCTGAAGAGATTCCATTCTTACCTTAGATAATGATCCGTTCGAAATTTCGTAAATATATCTCGTCAAATGAAAAAGTTATCCATGCAAGCACTTGATTGCGATCGTTCAGTTTGTATGGCAGCTATATGCTATAGTGATGCGATCCAAACAGTTTCTGAAGAGATTCCATTCTTACCTTAGATAATGATCTGTTCCAAATAACGTGAAGATATCTTGTCAAATGAAAAAGCTTTCATTATAAGTATTTGATTCCGGTCGTTCAGTTTGTATGACAGCTATATGCTATAGTGATGCGATCCAAACAGTTTCTGAAGAGATTCCATTCTTACCTTAAATAATGATCCGTTCCAAAATTGGAAAAAATATCTCGTCAAATGAAAAAGTTATCCATGCAAGCACTTGATTGCGATCGTTCAGTTTGTATGGCAGCTATATGCTATAGTGATGCGATCCAAACAGTTTCTGAAGAGATTCCATTCTTACCTTAGATAATGATCTGTTCCAAATAACGTGAAGATATCTTGTCAAATGAAAAAGCTTTCATTATAAGTATTTCATTCCGGTCGTTCAGTTTGTATGACAGCTATATGCTATAGTGATCGAATCCAAACAATTTCTATGGAGATTTCATTGTTACTTTAGATAATGATCCGTTCCAAATTTCGTAAATATATCTCGTCAAATGAAAAAGTTATCCATGCAAGCACTTGATTCCGACCGTAAGTGTGTATGACAGCTATATGCTTTAGTCATCTGATCCAAACAATTTTTTCCTTAGATCATGATCCGTGCAAATAACGTCAAGATATCTTGTCAAATGAAAAAGTTTTCAATGTTGGCACTTGATTGCGATCGTTCAGTTTGTATGGCAGCTATATGCTATAGTGATGCGATCCAAACAGTTTCTGAAGAGATTCCATTCTTACCTTAAATAATGATCCGTTCCAAATTTCGTAAATATATCTCGTCAAATGAAAAAGTTATCCATGCAAGCACTTGATTGCGATCGTTCAGTTTGTATGGCAGCTATATGCTATAGTGATGCGATCCAAACAGTTTCTGAAGAGATTCCATTCTTACCTTAGATAATGATCTGTTCCAAATAACGTGAAGATATCTTGTCAAATGAAAAAGCTTTCATTATAAGTATTTGATTCCGGTCGTTCAGTTTGTATGACAGCTATATGCTATAGTGATGCGATCCAAACAATTCCTTTGGAGATTTCATTATTACCTTAGGTAATGATCTGTTCCAAATAACGTGAAGATATCTAGTCAAATGAAAAAGTTTTCATTATAAGTATTTGATTCCGGTCGTTCAGTTTGTATGACAGCTATATGCTATAGTGATCCGATCCAAACAATTTCTATGGAGATTTCATTGTTACTTTAGATAATGATCGGTTCCAAATAACGTGAAGATATCTTGTCAAATGAAAAAGCTTTCATTATAAGTATTTAATTCCGGTCGTTCAGTTTGTATGGCAGCTATATGCTATAGTGATGCGATATAAACAGTTTGTGAAGAGATTCCATTCTTGCCTTAGATTATGATCCGTTCCAAATAATGTGAAGATATGTCGTCAAATGAAAAAGTTTTCAATGTTAGCACTTGATTGCTTTCGTTCAGTTTGTATGGCAGCTATATGCTATAGTGATGCGATCCAAACAGTTTCTGAAGAGATTCCATTCTTACCTTAGATAATGATCCGTTCCAAATTTCGTAAATATATCTCGTCAAATGAAAAAGTTATCCATGCAAGCACTTGATTGCGATCGTTCAGTTTGTATGGCAGCTATATGCTATAGTGATGCGATCCAAACAGTTTCTGAAGAGATTCCATTCTTACCTTAGATAATGATCTGTTCCAAATAACGTGAAGATATCTTGTCAAATGAAAAAGCTTTCATTATAAGTATTTGATTCCGGTCGTTCAGTTTGTATGACAGCTATATGCTATAGTGATGCGATCCAAACAGTTTCTGAAGAGATTCCATTCTCACCTTAAATAATGATCCGTTCCAAAATTGGAACAAATATCTCGTCAAATGAAAAAGTTATCCATGCAAGCACTTGATTGCGATCGTTCAGTTTGTATGGCAGCTATATGCTATAGTGATGCCATCCAAACAGTTTCTGAAGAGATTCCATTCTTACCTTAGATAATGATCTGTTCCAAATAACGTGAAGATATCTTGTCAAATGAAAAAGCTTTCATTATAAGTATTTGATTCCGGTCGTTTAGTTTGTATGACAGCTATATGCTATAGTGATCGAATCCAAAAAATTTCTATGGAGATTTCATTGTTACTTTAGATAATGATCCGTTCCAAATTTCGTAAATATATCTCGTCAAATGAAAAAGTTATCCATGCAAGCACTTGATTCCGACCGTAAGTGTGTATGACAGCTATATGCTTTAGTCATCTGATCCAAACAATTTTTTCCTTAGATCATGATCCGTGCAAATAACGTCAAGATATCTTGTCAAATGAAAAAGTTTTCAATGTTGGCACTTGATTGCGATCGTTCAGTTTGTATGGCAGCTATATGCTATAGTGATGCGATCCAAACAGTTTCTGAAGAGATTCCATTCTTACCTTAAATAATGATCCGTTCCAAATTTCGTAAATATATCTCGTCAAATGAAAAAGTTATCCATGCAAGCACTTGATTGCGATCGTTCAGTTTGTATGGCAGCTATATGCTATAGTGATGCGATCCAAACAGTTTCTGAAGAGATTCCATTCTTACCTTAGATAATGATCTGTTCCAAATAACGTGAAGATATCTTGTCAAATGAAAAAGCTTTCATTATAAGTATTTGATTCCGGTCGTTCAGTTTGTATGACAGCTATATGCTATAGTGATGCGATCCAAACAATTCCTTTGGAGATTTCATTATTACCTTAGGTAATGATCTGTTCCAAATAACGTGAAGATATCTAGTCAAATGAAAAAGTTTTCATTATAAGTATTTGATTCCGGTCGTTCAGTTTGTATGACAGCTATATGCTATAGTGATCCGATCCAAACAATTTCTATGGAGATTTCATTGTTACTTTAGATAATGATCGGTTCCAAATAACGTGAAGATATCTTGTCAAATGAAAAAGCTTTCATTATAAGTATTTGATTCCGGTCGTTCAGTTTGTATGGCAGCTATATGCTATAGTGATGCGATATAAACAGTTTGTGAAGAGATTCCATTCTTGCCTTAGATTATGATCCGTTCCAAATAATGTGAAGATATGTCGTCAAATGAAAAAGTTTTCAATGTTAGCACTTGATTGCGTTCGTTCAGTTTGTATGGCAGCTATATGCTATAGTGATGCGATCCAAACAGTTTCTGAAGAGATTCCATTCTTACCTTAGATAATGATCCGTTTCAAATTTCGTAAATATATCTCGTCAAATGAAAAATTTATCCATGCAAGCACTTGATTGCGATCGTTCAGTTTGTATGGCAGCTATATGCTATAGTGATGCGATCCAAACAGTTTCATCAGTGATTCCATTATTGCCTTAGATAACGATCCCTTCCAAATTTCGTGAAAATATCTCGGCATATGAAAAAGTTTTCAATGTAAGCACTTGATTCCGATCGTTCAGTTTGTATGCCAGCTATGTGCTATAGTGATCCGATCCAAACAATTCCTTTGGAGATTTCATTATTACCTTAGATAATGATCTGTTTCAAATAACGTGAAGATATCTTGTCAAATGAAAAAGTTTTCATTATATGTATTTGATTCCGGTCGTTCAGTTTGTATGACAGCTATATGCTATAGTGATCCGATCCAAACAATTTCTATGGAGATTTCATTGTTACTTTAGATAATGATCTGTTCCAAATAACGTGAAGATATCTTGCCAAATGAAAAAGTTTTCATTATAAGAATTTGATTCCGGTCGTTCAGTTTGTATGACAGCTATATGCTATAGTGAACCGATCTAAACAATTTCTTTGGAGATTCTATTATTACCTTAGATAATGATCCGTTGCAAATAACGTGAAGATATCTCGTCATATAAAAAAGTTTTAAATTTAAGCACTTGATTCCAACCGTTAGTGTGTATGACAGCTATATGCTATAGTTATCCGATCTAAACAATTTTTCGGAGATTCCATTATTGCCTTAGAAAGAAAAGTTTTCAATACAAGCACTTGATTGCGATCGTTCAGTTTGTATGACAGCTATATGCTATAATGATCCGATCCAAACAGTTTCTTCGGAAATTCTATTATTGCCTAAGATAAAGACCCGTTCCTAGTTTCTTGAAGATATCTCGTCAAATGCAAAAGTTTTCAATGTAAGAACTTGATTGCGATCGTTTAACTTGTATGGCAGCTATATGCTATAGTGATCCGATCCAAACAATTTCTTCTTTGTGAAGATATCTCGTCATGTGAAAAAGTTTTCAATGTAAGCTTAGTTCCTTAGATAATCCGTTCCAAATTTTGTGAAGATATCTTGTCATATGAAAAAGTTTGCACTGTAAGCACCTGAATCCGAACGTTAGTGTGTATGACAGCTATATGCTATAGAGATCCGATCCAAACAAATTTTTCCCTAGATAATGATCTGTGCAAATTACGTGAAAATATATCGTCAAATTAAAAAGTTTTTAATGTAAGCACTTGATTGCGATCGTTCAGTTTGTATGACAGCCATATGCTATAGTGATCCGATCTTAACAATTTCACCGCAGATTCCACTATTGCGTTAGATAATGATCCGATCCAAATAACGTCGGAATATCTCGTCCTATCAAAACTTTTCACTGTAAGCACTTGATTCCGATCGTTCAATTTGAACGGCAGCTATATGGTATAGTGATCCGATTCAAACAATTTCTTCGCAGATTCCATAACTGCCTTAGACAATGATCCGTTCAAAATTTTGTGAAGATATCTCGGCAGATGAAAAAGTTTTCATTGTAAGCACTTGATTCCAAACGTTCTGTTTGTATAGCAGCTATATGCTATAGTGATCCGCTCAAAACAATTTCTTCGGAGATTTCATAATTACCTTAGATAATGATCCGTTGCAAATAACGTGAAGATATCTCGTCAACTGAAAAAGTTTTCAATGTAAGCACTTGATTCCGACCGTTAGTGTGTATGACAGCTATATGCTACAGTGATCCGATCTAAACAATTTCTTCGGAGATTCCATTATTACCTTTGATAATGATCCATTGCAAATTACGTGAAGATATCTCGTCATATAAAAAGTTTTCAATTTAAGCACTTGATTCCGACCGTTAGTGTGTATGACAGCTATATGCTATAGTGATGCGATCCAAACAATTTTTTCCTTAGATTATGATCGTTGCAATTAACGTGAAGATATATTGTCAAATGAAAAAGTTTTCAATGTTAGCACTTGATTGCGTTCGTTCAGTTTGTATAGCAGCTATATGCTATAGTGATTCGATCCAAACAATTTTTTTCCTTAGATAATAATCCGTGCAAATAACGTGAAGATATCTTCTCAAATGAAAAAGTTTTCAATATAAGCATTTGATTCCGGTCGTTCAGTTTGTATGACAGCTATATGCTATAGTGATCCGATCCAAACAATTCCTTTGGAGATTTCATTATTACCTTAGATAATGATCTGTTCCAAATAACGTGAAGATATCTTGTCAAATGAAAAAGTTTTCATTATAAGTATTTGATTCCGGTCGTTCAGTTTGTATGACAGCTATATGCTATAGTGATCCGATCGAAACAATTCCTTTTGAGTTTTCATTATTACCTTAGATAATGATCTGTTCCAAATAACGTGAAGATATCTTGTCAAATGAAAAAGTTTTCATTATAAGTATTTGATTCCGGTCGTTCAGTTTGTATCCAAACAGTTTCTGAAGAGATTCCATTCTTGCCTTAGATTATGATCCGTTCCAAATAATGTGAAGATATGTCGTCAAATGAAAAAGTTTTCAATGTTAGCACTTGATTGCGTTCGTTCAGTTTGTATGGCAGCTATATGCTATAGTGATGCGATTAAAACAATTCCTTTGGAGATTTCATTATTACCTTAGATAATGATCTGTTCCAAATAACGTGAAGATATCTTGTCAAATGAAAAAGTTTTCATTATAAGTATTTGATTCCGGTCGTACAGTTTGTATGACAGCTATATGCTATAGTGATCCGATCCAAACAATTCCTTTGGAGATTTCATTATTACCTTAGATAATGATCTGTTCCAAATAACGTGAAGATATCTTGTCAAATGAAAAAGTTTTCATTATAAGTATTTGATTCCGGTCGTTCAGTTTGTTTGGCAACTATATGCTATAGTGATCCGATCCAAACAATTCCTTTGGAGATTTCATTATTACCTTAGATAATGATCTGTTCCAAATAACGTGAAGATATCTTGTCAAATGAAAAAGTTTTCATTATAAGTATTTGATTCCGGTCGTTCAGTTTGTATGACAGCTATATGCTATAGTGATCCGATCCAAACAATTCCTTTGGAGATTTCATTATTACCTTAGATAATGATCTGTTCCAAATAACGTGAAGATATCTTGTCAAATGAAAAAGTTTTCATTATAAGTATTTGATTCCGGTCGTTCAGTTTGTATGGCAGCTATATGCTATATTGATGCGATCCAAACAGTTTCTGAAGGGATTCCATTCTTGCCTTAGATTATGATCCGTTCCAAATAATGTGAAGATATCTTGTCAAATGAAAAAGTTTTCATTATAAGTATTTGATTCCGGTCGTTCAGTTTGTATGACAGCTATATGCTATAGTGATCCGATCCAAACAATTCCTTTGGAGATTTCATTATTACCTTAGATAATGATCTGTTCCAAATAACGTGAAGATATCTTGTCAAATGAAAAAGTTTTCATTATAAGTATTTGATTCCGGTCGTTCAGTTTGTATCCAAACAGTTTCTGAAGAGATTCCATTCTTGCCTTAGATTATGATCCGTTCTAAATTTCGTAAATATATCTCGTAAAATGAAAAAGTTATCCATGCAAGCACATGACTGCGATCGTTCAGTTTGTATGGCAGCTATATGCTATAGTGATGCGATCCAAACAGTTTCATCAGTGATTCCATTATTGCCTTAGATAACGATCCGTTCCAAATTTCGTGAAAATATCTCGGCATATGAAAAAGTTTTCAATGTAAGCACTTGATTCCGATCGTTCAGTTTGTATGCCAGCTATATGCTATAGTGATCCGATCCAAACAATTCCTTTGGAGATTTCATTATTACCTTAGATAATGATCTGTTCCAAATAACGTGAAGATATCTTGTCAAATGAAAAAGTTTTCATTATAAGTATTTGATTCCGGTCGTTCAGTTTGTTTGGCAGCTATATGGTATAGTGATCCGATCCAAACAATTCCTTTGGAGATTTCATTATTACCTTAGATAATGATCTGTTCCAAATAACGTGAAGATATCTTGTCAAATGAAAAAGTTTTCATTATAAGTATTTGATTCCGGTCGTTCAGTTTGTATGACAGCTATATGCTATAGTGATCCGATCCAAACAATTCCTTTGGAGATTTCATTATTACCTTAGGTAATAATCTGTTCCAAATAACGTGAAGATATCTTGTCAAATGAAAAAGTTTTCATTATAAGTATTTGATTCCGGTCGTTCAGTTTGTTTGGCAGCTATATGCTATAGTGATCCGATCCAAACAATTCCTTTGGAGATTTCATTATTACCTTAGATAATGATCTGTTCCAAATAACGTGAAGATATCTTGTCAAATGAAAAAGTTTTCATTATAAGTATTTGATTCCGGTCGTTCAGTTTGTATGGCAGCTATATGCTATAGTGATGCGATCCAAACAGTTTCTGAAGAGATTCCATTCTTGCCTTAGATTATGATCCGTTCCAAATAATGTGAAGATATGTCGTCAAATGAAAAAGTTTTCAATGTTAGCACTTGATTGCGTTCGTTCAGTTTGTATGGCAGCTATATGCTATAGTAATGCGATCCAAACAGTTTCTGAAGAGATTCCATTCTTACCTTAGATAATGATCCGTTCTAAATTTCGTAAATATATCTCGTAAAATCAAAAAGTTATCCATGCAAGCACTTGATTGCGATCGTTCAGTTTGTATGGCAGCTATATGCTATAGTGATGCGATCCAAACAGTTTCATCAGTGATTCCATTATTGCCTTAGATAACGATCCGTTCCAAATTTCGTGAAAATATCTCGGCATATGAAAAGTTTTCAATGTAAGCACTTGATTCCGATCGTTTCGTTTGTATGCCAGCTATATGCTATAGTGATCCGATCCAAACAATTCCTTTGGAGATTTCATTATTACCTTAGATAATGATCTGTTCCAAATAACGTGAAGATATCTTGTCAAATGAAAAAGTTTTCATTATAAGTATTTGATTCCGGTCGTTCAGTTTGTATGACAGCTATATGCTATAGTGATCCGATCTAAACAATTTCTTCGGAGATTCTATTATTACCTTAGATAATGATCCGTTGCAAATAACGTGAAGATATCTCGTCATATAAAAAATTTGTCAATGTAAGCACTTGATTCCGACCGTTAGTGTGTATGACAGCTATATGCTATAGTGATCTGATCCAAACAATTTTTTCCTTAGATAATGATCCGTGCAAATAACGTCAAGATATCTTGTCAAATGAAAAATTTTTTTAAGTTTGCACTTGCTATATGCTATAGTGATGCGATCCAAACAATTTTTTCCTTAGATTATGATCGTTGCAAATAACGTGAAGATATATTGTCAAATGAAAAAGTTTTCAATGTTAGCACTTGATTGCGTTCGTTCAGTTTGTATAGCAGCTATATGCTATAGTGATTCGATCCAAGCAATTTTTTTCCTTAGACAATAATCCGTGCAAATAACGTGAAGATATCTTGTCAAATGAAAAAGTTTTCAATATAAGCATTTGATTCCGGTCGTTCAGTTTGTATGACAGCTATATGCTATATTGATCCTATCTTAACAATTTCTTCGGAAATTCCTATATTACCTTAGGTAATGATCCGTTGCAAATTACGTGACGATATCTGGTCATATAAAAAAGTTTTCAACTTAAGCACTTGATTCCGACCGTTAGTGTGTATGACAGCTATATGCTATAGTGATCCAATCCAAACAATTTTTTCCTTAGATAGTGATCCGTGCAAATAACGTGAAAATATCTTGTCAAATAAAAACCTTTTCAATCTAAGCACTTGATTGCGTTCGTTCAGTTTGTATGGCAGCTATATGCTATAGTGATCCGATCCAAACAGTTTCTGAAGAGATTCCGTTATTACCTTAGATAATGATCTGTTCCAAGTTTCGTAAAGATATCTCGTCAAATGAAAAAGTTATCAATGCAAGCACTTGATTGCGATCGTTCAGTTTGTATGGCAGCTATATGCTATAGTGATCCGATCCAAACAGTTTCATCAGAGATTCCATTATTGCCTTAGATAATGATCCGTTCCAAAATTCGTGAAGATATCTCGTTAAATGAAAGAGTTTTCCATGTAAGCACTTGCTTGCGATCGTTCAGTTTGTATGACGGCTATATGCTGTAGTGATCCAGTCCAAACAATTTTTTCCTTACATAATAATCCTTGCGAATTACGTCGCGACATATCAAAACGTTTTCAATATAAGCACTTGATTCTGATCGTGCATTTTGTATGGCAGCTATATGGTATAGTGATCCGATCTAAACAATTTCTTCGGAGATTCCATTATTGCTTTAGATAATGATCTGTTCCAAATAACGTGAAGATATCTTGTCAAATGAAAAAGTTTTCAATATAAGCATTTGATTCCGGTCGTTCAGTTTGTATGACAGCTATATGCTATATTGATCCTATCTTAACAATTTCTTCGGAAATTCCATTATTACCTTAGGTAATGATCCGTTGCAAATTACGTGACGATATCTGGTCATATAAAAAAGTTTTCAACTTAAGCACTTGATTCCGACCGTTAGTGTGTATGACAGCTATATGCTATAGTGATCCAATCCAAACAATTTTTTCCTTAGATAGTGATCCGTGCAAATAACGTGAAAATATCTTGTCAAATAAAAACCCTTTCAATCTAAGCACTTGATTGTGTTCGTTCAGTTTGTATGGCAGCTATAAGCTATAGTTATCCGATCCAAAAAATTTCTTTGGAGATTCCAGTATTGACGTAGGTAATGATCCGTTCCAAATATCGTGAAGATTTCTCGTCAAATGAAAAAGTTTTCAATGTAAGCACTTGATTGCGTTCGTTCAGTTTGTATGGCAGCTACATGCTATAGTGATCCGATCCAAACAGTTTCTGAAGAGATTCCGTTATTACCTTAGATAATGATCCGTTCCAAGTTTCGTAAAGATATCTCGTCAAATAAAAACCTTTTCAATCTAAGCACTTGATTGCGTTCGTTCAGTTTGTATGGCAGCTATATGCTATAGTGATCCGATCCAAACAGTTTCTGAAGAGATTCCGTTATTACCTTAGATAATGATCCGTTCCAAGATTCGTAAAGATATCTCGTCAAATGCAAAAGTTATCCATGCAAGCACTTGATCCCGATCGTTCAGTTTGTATGGCAGCTATATGCCTTACCGATCCGATCCAAACAATTTCTTCGGAGATTGCATTATTGCCTTAGATAATGATCCGTTCCCAATTACGTGAAGATATCTCGTTAAATGAAAAAGTTTTCCATGTAAGCACTTGCTTGCGATCGTTCAGTTTGTATGACAGCTATATGCTGTAATGATCCGGTCCAAACAATTTTTTCCTTACATAATAATCCTTGCGAATTACGTCGAGACATATCAAAACGTTTTCAATATAGGCACTTGATTCTGATCGTGCATTTTGTATGGCAGCTATATGGTATAGTGATCCGATCTAAACAATTTCTTCGGAGATTCCATTATTGCTTTAGATAATGAACCGTCCCAAATTTTGTGAAGATATCTTGTCAAATGAAAAGTTATCAATGCAAGCAGTTGATCCCAATCGTTCAGTGTGTATGGCACCTATATGCTATAGTAATCCGATCCAAACAATTCCTCCGGAGGTTCCTTTATTGCTTTAGCTTATTATCCTCTTCAAATTTCGTTAATATATCTCGTCAAATGAAAAAGTTCTCAATGTAAGCACTTGATTGCGATCGTTCAGTTTGTATGGCAGCTTAATACTATAGTGAGCCGATCCTAACAATTTCTTCGGAGATTCCATTATTGCCAGCTATGTGCTATAGTGATCCGATTCAAACAACTCCCCCTGAGGTTCCCTTTTTGCGTTAGCTAATTATCCTCTCCAAATTTCGTGAATATATCTCGTCAAAAAAAAGGTTTTCAATGAAAGCACTTGATTACGATCGTTCAGTTTGTATGGTAGCTTAATGCTATAGTGAGCCGATCCTAACAATTTTTTCGGAGATTCCATTATTGCCTTAGGTTACGAGCTGTTCCAAATTACGTGAAGATATCTCGTCAAATGAAAGAGTTTTCTATACAAGCACTTGATTGTGATCTTTCAATTTGTATGAAAGCTATATGCTATAGTGATCCGATCCTAACAATTTCTTCGGAGATTCCATTATTGCCTTAGGTAATGATCCGTTGCAAATTACGTGACGATATCTGGTCATATAAAAAAGTTTTCAACTTAAGCACTTGATTCCGACCGTTAGTGTGTATAACAGCTATATGCTATAGTGATCCAATCCAAACAATTTTTTTCTTAGATAGTGATCCGTGCAAATAACGTGAAAATATCTTGTCAAATAAAAACCTTTTCAATCTAAGCACTTGATTGCATTCGTTCAGTTTGTATGGCAGCTATATGCTATAGTGATCCGATCCAAACAGTTTCTGAAGAGATTCCGTTATTACCTTAGATAATGATCCGTTCCAAGTTTCGTAAAGATATCTCGTCAAATGAAAAAGTTATCAATGCAAGCACTTGATTGCGATCGTTCAGTTTGTATGGCAGCTATATGCTATAGTGATCCGATCCAAACAGTTTCTGAAGAGATTCCGTTATTACCTTAGATAATGATCCGTTCCAAGTTTCGTAAAGATATCTCGTCAAATAAAAACCTTTTCAATCTAAGCACTTGATTGCGTTCGTTCAGTTTGTATGGCAGCTATATGCTATAGTGATCCGATCCAAACAGTTTCTGAAGAGATTCCGTTATTACCTTAGATAATGATCCGTTCCAAGTTTCGTAAAGATATCTCGTCAAATGAAAAAGTTTTCAATGTAAGCACTTGATTGCGTTCGTTCAGTTTGTATGGCAGCTATATGCTATAGTGATCCGATCCAAACAGTTTCTGAAGAGATTCCGTTATTACCTTAGATAATGATCCGTTCCAAGTTTCGTAAAGATATCTCGTCAAATAAAAACCTTTTCAATCTAAGCACTTGATTGCGTTCGTTCAGTTTGTATGGCAGCTATATGCTATAGTGATCCGATCCAAACAGTTTCTGAAGAGATTCCGTTATTACCTTAGATAATGATCCGTTCCAAGTTTCGTAAAGATATCTCGTCAAATGCAAAAGTTATCCATGCAAGCACTTGATCCCGATCGTTCAGTTTGTATGGCAGCTATACGCCTACCCGTTCCGATCCAAACAATTTCTTCGGAGATTGCATTATTGCCTTAGATAATGATCCGTTCCCAATAACGTGAAGATATCTCGTTAAATGAAAAAGTTTTCCATGTAAGCACTTGCTTGCGATCGTTCAGTTTGTATGACGGCTATATGCTGTAGTGATCCGGTCCAAACAATTTTTTCCTTACATAATAATCCTTGCGAATTACGTCGAGACATATCAAAACGTTTTCAATATAAGCACTTGATTCTGATCGTGCATTTTGTATGGCAGCTATATGGTATAGTGATCCGATCTAAACAATTTCTTCGGAAATTCCATTATTGCTTTAGATAATGAACCGTCCCAAATTTTGTGAAGATATCTTGTCAAATGAAAAGTTATCAATGCAAGCAGTTGATCCCAATCGTTCAGTTTGTATGGCACCTATATGCTATAGTAATCCGATCCAAACAATTCCTCCGGAGGTTCCTTTATTGCTTTAGCTTATTATCCTCTTCAAATTTCGTTAATATATCTCGTCAAATGAAAAAGTTCTCAATGTAAGCACTTGATTGCGATCGTTCAGTTTGTATGGCAGCTTAATACTATAGTGAGCCGATCCTAACAATTTCTTCGGAGATTCCATTATTGCCAGCTATGTGCTATAGTGATCCGATTCAAACAACTCCCCCTGAGGTTCCCTTTTTGCGTTAGCTAATTATCCTCTCCAAATTTCGTGAATATATCTCGTCAAAAAAAAGGTTTTCAATGAAAGCACTTGATTACGATCGTTCAGTTTGTATGGTAGCTTAATGCTATAGTGAGCCGATCCTAACAATTTTTTCGGAGATTCCATTATTGCCTTAGGTTACGAGCTGTTCCAAATTACGTGAAGATATCTCGTCAAATGAAAGAGTTTTCTATACAAGCACTTGATTGTGATCTTTCAATTTGTATGAAAGCTATATGCTATAGTGATCCGATCCTAACAATTAATTCGGAGATTCCATTATTGCCTTAGGTAATGATCCGTTCCAAATTACGTGGAGATATCTCGTAATATGAAAAAGTTTTCAATGTAAGCATTTGATTCCGATGGTTCCGTTTGTATGGCAGCTATATGCAATAGTGATCCGATCCAAACAATTCCTTCGGAGGTTCCTTTATTGCGTTAGCTTATTATCCCTTCCAAATTCCGTTAATATATCTCGTCAAATGAAAAAGTTCTAAATGTAAGCACTTGATTGCGATCGTTCAGTTTGTACGGCAGCTTAATGCTATAATGATCCAATCCTAACAATTTCTTCGGAGATTCCATTATTGCCTTAGGTAATGATCCTTTCAAATTACGTGAAGATATCTCGTCAAATGAAAAAGTTTTCTATACAAGCACTTGATTGTGATCTTTCAATTTGTATGAAAGCTATATGCTATAGTGATCCGATCCTAACAATTTCTTCGGAGATTCCATTATTGCCTTGGGTAATGATCCGTTCCAAATTACGCGAAGATATCTCGTAATATGAAAAAGTTTTCAATGTAAGCACTTGATTGCGATCATTCAATTTGTATGGCAGCTATATGCTATAGTAAGCCGATCTGTACAATTCCTTCGAAGGTTCCATTATTGCCTTAATAATGCGCCGTTCCAAACTTTTTTGAGGATATCTCGTCATATAAAAAAGTTTTCTATGCAAGCACTTGATTGCGATCGTTCAATTTGTATGACAGCTATATGCTATAGTAAGGCGATCTGTACAGTTTCTTCGGAGATTCCATTATTGCGTTAGCTTATTATCCCTTCCAAAATCCGTTAATATATCTCGTCAAATGAAAAAGTTCTAAATGTAAGCACTTGATTGCGATCGTTCAGTTTGTACGGCAGCTTAATGCTATAATGGTCCAATCCTAACAATTTCTTCGGAGATTCCATTATTGCCTTAGGTAATGATCCTTCCAAATTACGTGAAGATATCTCGTCATATGAAAAAGTTTTCAATGTAGGCATTAGATTCCGATGGTTCAGTTTGTATGACAGCTATATGCTACAGTGATCCGATCCAAACAATTCCTCCGGAGGTTCCCTTATTGGGTTAGCTAATTATCCTCTTCAAATTTCTGTAATCCGTCTCGTCAAATGCAAAAGTTTTCAATGTAAGCACTTGATTCCAAAAGTTAGGTTTGTATGGCAGCTATATGGTGCTCCGATCCAATCCAAACAATTTCATCGGATCTTTCAGTATTACCTAAGATAATGATCCGTTATAAATTTTTTGAAGATATTTCGTCGTATAAAAAAGTTTTCTATGCAAGCACTTGATTGCGATCGTTCAGTTTGTATGACGGCTCTATGCTGTAGTGATCCGGTCCAAACAATTTTTTCTTTACATAATAATCCTTGCGAATTACGTCGAGACATATCAAAAAGTTTTCAATATAAGCACTTGATTCTGATCGTTCATTTTGTATGGCAGTTATATGGTATAGTGATCTGATCTAAACAATTTCTTCGGAGATTCCATTATTGCTTTAGATAATGAACCGTCCCAAATTTTGTGAAGATATCTTGTCAAATGAAAAGTTATCAATGCAAGCAGTTGATCCCAATCGTTCAGTTTGTATGGCACCTATATGCTATAGTAATCCGATCCAAACAATTCCTCCGGAGGTTCCTTTATTGCGTTAGCTAATTATCCTCTTCAAATTTCGTTAATATATCTCGTCAAATGAAAAAGTTGTCAATGTAAGCACTTGATTGCGATCGTTCAGTTTGTATGGCAGCTTAATACTATAGTGATCCGATCCTAACAATTTCTTCGGAGATTCCATTATTGCCAGCTATATGCTATAGTGATCCGATCCAAACAACTCCTCCTGAGGTTCCTTTATTGCGTTAGCTAATTATCCTCTCCAAATTTCGGGAATATATCTCGTCAAAAAGAAGGTTTTCAATGAAAGCACTTAATTACGATCATTCAGTTTGTATAGTAGGTTAATGCTATAGTGAGCCGATCCTAACAATTTTTTCGGAGATTCCATTATTGCCTTAGGTTACGAACTGTTCCAAAATCCGTTAATATATCTCGTCAAATGAAAAAGTTCTAAATGTAAGCACTTGATTGCGATCGTTCAGTTTGTACGGCAGCTTAATGCTATAATGATCCAATCCTAACAATTTCTTCGGAGATTGCATTATTGCCTTAGATAATGCGCCGTTGCAAACTACGTGAAGATATCTCGTCATATAAAAAAGTTTTCAATTTAAGCACTTGATTCCGACCGTTAGTGTGTATGACAGCTATATGCTATTGTGATCCGATCCAAACAATTTTTTCCTTAGATAATGATCTGTGCAAATAACGTGAAGATATCTTGTCAAATGAAAAAGTTTTCAATGTAAGTATTTGATTCCGGGCGTTGAGTTTGTATTACAGCTATATGCTATAGTGATCCGATCCAAACAATTTTTTCCTTAGATAATGATCCGTGTAAATAACGTGAAGATCTCTTGTCAAATGAAAAAGTTTTCAATGTAAGCACTTGATTGCGATCATTCAGTTTGTCTGGCAGCTATATGCTATAGTGATCCGATCCAAACAGTTTCATCAGAGATTCCATTATTGCCTTAGATAACGATCCATTCCAAATTTCGTGAAAATATCTCGGCATATGAAAAATTTTTTAATGCAAGCACTGGTTTCCGATCGTTCAGTTTGAACGGCAGCTGTATGGTATAAGGATCCGATCCAAACAATTTCTTCGCCGATTCTATAACTACCTTAGACAATGATCCGTTCAAAATTTTGTGAATATATCTCGGCAGATGAAAAACTTTTCATTGTAACCACTTGATTCCAAACGTTCTAGTTTGTATAGCAGCTAAATGCTATAGTGATCCGCTCAAACATTTTCTTCGGAGATTTCATAATTACCTTAGATAATGATCCGTTGCAAACTACGTGAAGATATCTCGTCATATAAAAAAGTTTTCAATTTAAGCACTTGATTCCGACCGTTAGTGTGTATGACAGCTATATGCTTTAGTAATCTGATCCAAACAATTTTTTCCTTAGATAATGATCCGTGCAAATAACGTCAAGATATCTTGTCAAATGAAAAAGTTTTCAATGTTGGCACTTGATTGCGATCGTTCAGTTTGTATGGCAGCTATATGCTATAGTGATCCGATCCAAACAATTTCTATGGAGATTTCATTGTTGCCTAAGATTATGATCCGTTCCAAATAATGTGAAGATATTTCGTCAAATGAAAAAGTTTTCAATATTAGCACTTGATTGCGTTCGTTCAGTTTGTATGGCAGCCATATGCTATAATGATGCGATCCAAACAGTTTCTGAAGAGCTTCCATTATTACCTTAGATAATGATCCGTTCCAAATTTCGTAAAGATATCTCGTCAAATGAAAAAGTTATCCATGCAAGCACTTGATTGCGATCGTTCAGTTTGTATGGCAGCTATATGCTATAGTGATGCGATCCAAACAGTTTCATCAGAGATTCCATTATTACCTTAGATAATGATCCGTTCCAAATAATGTGAAGATATGTCGTCAAATGAAAAAGTTTTCAATGTAAGCATTTGATTGCGATTGTTCAGCTTGTATAGCAGCTATATGCTTTAGTAATCCGATCTGAACAATCCCTTAGGAAATTCTATTATTGCCTGAGACAAGGATCCGTTCAAAATTTTGTGAAGATATCCCGTCAAATGAAAAAGTTTTCAATGTAAGCATTGGATTACAAACGTTGTGTTTGTAAAACAGTTATATGCTATAGTGATCCGATCAAAAAAATTTCTTCAGAGATTCCATTGTTCCCTTAGATAATGATCCGACCTAAATTTCGTGAAAATATCTCGGCATATGAAAAAGTTTTCAATGTAAGCACTTGATTCCGATCGTTAGTTTGTATGACAGCTATATGCTATAGTGATCCGATCCAAACAACTTTTACCTTAGATAATGATACGCGCAAATTACGTCGAGACATCTCTTCATATCAAAAAGTTTTCAATGTTAGCACTTGATTGCGAACATTCAGTTTGTATGGCAGCTATATGCTAAGTGATCCGATCCAAACAATTTCTATGGAGATTTCATTGTTACCTTAGATAATGATCTGTTCCAAATAACGTGAAGATATCTTGTCAAATGAAAAAGTTTTCATTATAAGTATTTGATTCCGGTTGTTCAGTTTGTATGACAGCTATATGCTATAGTGATCCGATCTAAACAATTTCTTCGGAGATTCTATTATTACCTTAGATAATGATCCGTTGCAAATAACGTGAAGATATCTCGTCATATAAAAAAGTTTTAAATTTAAGCACTTGATTCCGACCGTTAGTGTGTATGACAGCTATATGCTATAGTGATCCGATCCAAACAATTTTTTCCTTAGATAATGATACGCGCATATTACGTCGAGACATCTCTTCATATCAAAAAGTTTTCAATGTTAGCACTTGATTGCGATCGTTCAGTTTGTATGGCAGCTATATGCTATAGTGATCCGATCCAAACCATTTCTATGGAGATTTCATTGTTACCTTAGATAATGATCCGTTCCAAATAATGTGAAGATATCTTGTCAAATGAAAAAGTTTTCAATCTAAGCATTTGATTGCGATCGTTCAGTTTGTATGGCAGCTATATGTTCCAGTTATCCCATCTAAACAATTTTTCGGAGATTCCATTATTGCCTTAGATAATGATCTGTTCCAAATTTCGTGAAGATATATCGTTAAATGAAAAAGTTTTCAATGTAAGCACTTGATTCCGACTGTTAGTGTGTATGACAGCTATATGCTATAGTGATCCGATCCAAACAATTTTTTCCTTAGATAATGATCCGTGCAAATAACGTGAAGATATTTTGTCAAACGAAAAAGTTTTCAATGTAAGTATTTGATTCCGGTCGTTCAGTTTGTATAACAGCTATATGCTATAGTGATCCGATCCAAACAATTTTTTCCTTAGATAATGATCCGTGCAAATAACGTGAAGATATCTTGTCAAATGAAAAAGTTTTGATTGTTAGCACTTGATTGCGTTCGTTCGGTTTGTATGGCAGCTATATGCTATAGTGATGCGATCCAAACAGTTTCTGAAGAGATTCCATTATTACCTTAGATAATGATCCGTTCCGAATTTCGTAAAGATATCTCGTCAAATGAAAAAGTTATCCATGCAAGCACTTGATTACGATCGTTCAGTTTGTATGGCAGCTATATGCTATAGTGATGCGATCCAAACAGTTTCATCAGAGATTACATTATTGCCTTAGACAACGATCCGTTCCAAATTACGTGAAAATATCTGGACATATAAACACTTATTCCAAATCATCAATTTGGTTTTCGGAATCAACACTCTACAATTGATCAGGTTCATCGAATAACTGATACAATAGAAAAAACATTAGAAGAAAAAAAAGTGTGCTCAGCAATATTCCTTGATGTAGCACAAGCTTTCGATAAAGTTTGGCATGCAGGATTGAACTATAAACTTAAAATGTTACTTCCAACACAATTCTCGAAAATTCTGAAATCATATATATCAGAACGCTATTTCAGAATCAAACAAGAGGACGCTTTTTCTGTCCTAAAAAAAATCCAAGCGGGAGTTCCGCAAGGTAGTGTATTGGGACCAGTTCTTTATCTCTTATATACTAGTGACCTACCAACATTTAACGAAAATATTGTTGCTACATTTGCTGATGATACTGCAATTTTAGCCGTTGGCGACAATAATATTGAGTCAACAGAAAAATTACAAAAAGCCATTGCAGAAGTACAACGCTGGACAACTACTTGGCGCATTAAGCTGAATGAAACCAAATCAGTGCATATCGATTTCACCAATAAACTTATACAGCACAAACCAATATTTATGAACCAAAAAATAGTTCCGTATGAGAATACAGCAAAATATCTTGGTATGACCCTTGATACTAAACTTAGGTGGAAATCACATGTCAAAAAAAAACGAGAAGAATTAAAACTTAAGTACAGAAAAATGTACTGGCTATTAGGCAGATATTCTGCCTTGTCAATATACAACAAGCTACTCTTGTATCAACAAGTCCTTAAACCGATCTGGACTTATGGTATTCAACTCTGGGGATGTACCAGTCAAAGCAACAGATTAATTATCCAAAGATTTCAAAACAAAGTACTTCGTGGTATTGTTAATGCACCCTGGTACATTCGCAATGACAACTTGCATACGGATCTGAATGTAGAAACTGTTGACACCGTCATCAAAAAGTATGCTCAAAGTCATGCACAACGACTTCAACAACATATCAACATTGAGGCTCTCCAAAACCTTTCGAACTTGTGTAAACAAAAAAAAAAAAAAAAAAAAAAAAAATGAACTATAAAATAAAATAATCATTGTTCAGGTCTCACTAAAATAGTGACTATAATACATACATATGTATAAGTTTAACATCTGAAATGCATATCATACGATAAGCATTTTGTAATTTTAAAACCGTATAAATTTAAGTCAGAAACAAATAGTTTATTAGTATTAATTTACTAGATTGCTATAAAATAAATTCCCCAAAGGGGTGTTTTTACAAAATAAAAAAAAAAAAATATAAAAAAGTTTTCAACTGAAGCACTTGATTCCGACCGTAAGTGTGTATGACAGCTATATGCTATAGTGATCCGATCCAAACAATTTTTTCCTTAGATAATGATCCGTGCAAATAACGTGAAGATATCTTGTCAAATGAAAAAGTTTTGATTGTTAGCACTTAATTGCGTTCGTTCAGTTTGTATGGCAGCTATATGGTATAGTGATCCGATCCAAACAATTTCTTCGTCGATTTTATAACTGCGTTAGACAATGATTCGTTCAAAATGTTGTGAAGATATCTCGGCAGATGAAAAAGTTTTCATTGTAACCACTTGATTCCAAACGTTCTGTTTGTATAGCAGCTATATGCTATAGTGATCCGCTCAAACATTTTCTTCGGAGATTTCATAATTACGTTAGATAATGATCCGTTGCAAATTACGTGAAGATATCTCGTCATATGAAAAAGTTTTCAATTTAAGCACTTGATTCCGACCGTTAGTGTGTATGACAGCTATATGCTATAGTGATCCGCTCAAACATTTTCTTCGGAGATTTCATAATTACCTTAGATAATGATCCGTTGCAAATTACGTGAAGATATCTCGTCATCTGAAAAAGTTTTCAATTTAAGCACTTGATTCCGACCGTTAGTGTGTATGACAGCTATATGCTATAGTGATCCGATCCAAACAATTTTTTCCTTAGATAATGATCCGTGCAAATAACGTGAAGATATTTTGTCAAATGAAAAAGTTTTCAATGTAAGTATTTGATTCCGGTCGTTCAGTTTGTATAACAGCTATATGCTATAGTGATCCGATCTTAACAATTTCTTCGGAAATTCTATTATTACCTTTGGTAATAATCCGTTGCAAATTACGTGAAAATATCTGGACATATAAAAAAGTTTTTAACTGAAGCACTTGATTCCGACCGTTAGTGTGTATGACAGCTATATGCTATAGTGATCCGATCCAAACAATTTTTTCCTTAGATAATGATCCGTGCAAATAACGTGAAGATATCTTGTCAAATGAAAAAGTTTTCAATGTTGGCACTTGATTGCGATCGTTCAGTTTGTATGGCAGCTATATGCTATAGTGATCCGATCCAAACAGTTTCATCAGTGATTCCATTATTGCCTTAGATAACGATCCGTTCCAAATTTCGTGAAAACATCTCGGCATATGAAAACGTTTTCAATGTAAGCACTTGATTCCGATCGTTCAGTTTGTATGCCAGCTATATGCTATAGTGATGCGACCCAAACAGTTTCATCAGTGATTCCATTATTGCCTTAGATAACGATCCGTTCAAAATTTTGTGAAGATATCCCGTCAAATGAAAAAGTTTTCAATGTAAGCACTGGATTACAAACATTGTGTTTGTAAAACAGTTATATGCTATACTGATCCGATCAAAACAATTTCTTCAGAGATTCCATTGTTCCCTTAGATAATGATCCGACCTAAATTTTGTGAAGATATCCCGTCAAATGAAAAAGTTTTCAATGTAAGCATTGGATTACAAACGTTGTGTTTGTAAAACAGTTATATGCTATAGTGATCCGATCAAAAAAATTTCTTCAGAGATTCCATTGTTCCCTTAGATAATGATCCGACCTAAATTTTGTGAAGATATCTCGTCACATGAAAAAGTTTTCCATGTAAGCACTTGATTCCGATCGTTAGTTTGTATGGCAGCTATATGCTATAGTGGTCCAATCCAAACAGTTTCATCAGAGATTCCATTATTGCCTTAGATAACGATCCATTCCAAATTTCGTGAAAATATCTCGGCATATGAAAAACTTTTCCATGTAAGCACTTGTTTCCGATCGTTCAGTATGAACGGCAGCTATATGGTATAAGAATCCGATCCAAACAATTTCTTCGCCGATTCTATAACTGCCTTAGACAATGATCCGTTCAAAATTTTGAGATGATATCTCGTCAGATGAAAAAGTTTTCATTGTTACCACTTGATTCCAAACGTTCTGTTTGTATAGCAGCTATATGCTATAGTGATCCGCTCAAACATTTTCTTCGGAGATTTCATAATTACCTTAGATAATGATCCGTTGCAAATTTCGTGAAGATATCTCGTCATATGAAAAAGTTTACTTAACTTAAATTGAAAACTTTTTCATCTGCCGAGATATCTTCACAAAATTTTGAACGGACCATTGTCTAAGGCAGTTATAGAATCGACGAAGAAATTGTTTGGATCGGATCACTATACCATATAGCTGCCATACAAACTGAACGAACGCAATTAAATGCTAACAATCAAAACTTTTTCATTTGACAAGATATCTTCACGTTATTTGCACGGATCATTATCTAAGGAAAAAATTGTTTGGATCGGATCACTATAGCATATAGCTGTCATACACACTAACGGTCGGAATCAAGTGCTTCAGTTGAAAACTTTTTATGTATGGCAGCTATATGCTTTACCGATCCGATCCAAACAATTTTTTCCTTATATAATGATCCGTTGCAAACTACGTGAAGATATCTCGTCAAATAAAAAAGTTTTCAATTTAAGCACTTGATTCCGACCGTAAGTGTGTATGACAGCTATATGCTTTAGTCATTTGATCCAAACAATTTTTTCCTTAGATCATGATCCGTGCAAATAACGTCAAGATATCTTGTCAAATGAAAAGGTTTTCACTGTTGGCAGTTGATTGCGATCGTTCAGTTTGTATGGCAGCTATATGCTATAGTGATGCGATCCAAACAGTTTCTGAAGAGATTCCATTCTTACCTTAAATAATGATCCGTTCCAAATTTCGTAAATATATCTCGTCAAATGAAAAAGTTATCCATGCAAGCACTTGATTGCGATCGTTCAGTTTGTATGGCAGCTATATGCTATAGTGATGCGATCCAAACAGTTTCTGAAGAGATTCCATTCTTACCTTAGATAATGATCCGTTCCAAATTTCGTGAAAATATCTCGGCATATGAAAAAGTTTTCAATGTAAGCACTTGATTCCGATCGTTCAGTTTGTATGCCAGCTATATGCTATAGTGAGCCGATCCAAACAATTCCTTTGGAGATTTCATTTTTACCTTAGATAATGATCTGTTCCAAATAACGTGAAGATATCTTGTCAAATGAAAAAGCTTTCATTATAAGTATTTGATTCCGGTCGTTCAGTTTGTATGACAGCTATATGCTATAGTGATCCGATCCAAACAATTCCTTTGGAGATTTCATAATTACCTTAGGTAATGATCTGTTCCAAATAACGTGAAGATATCTTGTCAAATGAAAAAGTTTTCATTATAAGTATTTGATTCCGGTCGTTCAGTTTGTATGGCAGCTATATGCTATAGTGATGCGATATAAACAGTTTGTGAAGAGATTCCATTCTTGCCTTAGATTATGATCCGTTCCAAATAATGTGAAGATATGTCGTCAAATGAAAAAGTTTTCAATAATAGCACTTGATTGCGTTCGTTCAGTTTGTATGGCAGCTATATGCTATAGTGATGCGATCAAAACAGTTTCTGAAGAGATTCCATTCTTACCTTAGATAATGATCCGTTCCAAATTTCGTAAATATATCTCGTCAAATGAAAAAGTTATCCATGCAAGCACTTGATTGCGATCGTTCAGTTTGTATGACAGCTATATGCTATAGTGATGCGATCCAAACAGTTTCATCAGTGATTCCATTATTGCCTTAGATAACGATCCGTTCCAAATTTCGTGAAAATATCTCGGCATATGAAAAAGTTTTCAATGTAAGCACTTGATTCCGATCGTTCAGTTTGTATGCCAGCTATGTGCTATAGTGATCCGATCCAAACAATTTCTTTGGAGATTTCATTATTACATTAGATAATGATCTGTTCCAAATAACGTGAAGATATCTTGTCAAATGAAAAAGTTTTCATTATAAGTATTTGATTCCGGTCGTTCAGTTTGTATGACAGCTATATGCTATAGTGATCCGATCCAAACAATTTCTATGGAGATTTCATTGTTACTTTAGATAATGATCTGTTCCAAATAACGTGAAGATATCTTGTCAAATGAAAAAGTTTTCATTATAAGAATTTGATTCCGGTCGTTCAGTTTGTATGACAGCTATATGCTATAGTGAACCGATCTAAACAATTTCTTTGGAGATTCTTTTATTACCTTAGATAATGATCCGTTGCAAATAACGTGAAGATATCTCGTCATATAAAAAAGTTTTAAATTTAAGCACTTGATTCCAACCGTTAGTGTGTATGACAGCTATATGCTATAGTGATCCGATCTTAACAATTTCACCGCAGATTCCACTATTGCGTTAGATAATGATCCGTTACAAATTACGTGAAGATATCTCGTCAACTGAAAAAGTTTTCAATTTAAGCACTTGATTCCGACCGTTAGTGTGTATGACAGCTATATGCTATAGAGATCCGATCCAAACAAATTTTTCCCTAGATAATGATCTGTGCAAATTACGTGAAAATATATCGTCAAATTAAAAAGTTTTTAATGTAAGCACTTGATTGCGATCGTTCAGTTTGTATGACAGCTATATGCTATAGTGATCCGATCTTAACAATTTCACCGCAGATTCCACTATTGCGTTAGATAATGATCCGATCCAAATTACGTCGGAATATCTCGTCCTATCAAAACTTTTCAATGTAAGCACTTGATTCCGATCGTTCAGTTTGAACGGCAGCTATATGGTATAGTGATCCGATCCAAACAATTTCTTCGCAGATTCCATAATTGCCTTAGACAATTATCCGTTCAAAATTTTGTGAAGATATCTCGGCAGATGAAAAAGTTTTCATTGTAAGCACTTGATTCCAAACGTTCTGTTTGTATAGCAGCTATATGCTATAGTGATCCGCTCAAAACAATTTCTTCGGAGATTTCATAATTGCCTTAGATAATGATCCGTTGCAAATAACGTGAAGATATCTTGTCAAATGAAAAAGTTTTCATTATAAGTATTTGATTCCGGTCGTTCAGTTTGTATAACAGCTATATGCTATAGTGATCCGATCCAAACAATTTCTATGGAGATTTCATTGTTACTTTAGATAATGATCCGTTCCAAATTTCGTAAATATATCTCGTCAAATGAAAAAGTTATCCATGCAAGCACTTGATTGCGATCGTTCAGTTTGTATGGCAGCTATATGCTATAGTGATGCGATCCAAACAGTTTGTGAAGAGATTCCATTCTTGCCTTAGATTATGATCCGTTCCAAATAATGTGAAGATATGTCGTCAAATGAAAAAGTTTTCAATAATAGCACTTGATTGCGTTCGTTCAGTTTGTATGGCAGCTATATGCTATAGTGATCCGATCCAAACAGTTTCTGAAGATATTCCATTATTACCTTAGATAATGATCCGTTCCGAATTTCGTAAAGATATCTCGTCAAATGAAAAAGTTATCCATGCAAGCACTTGATTACGATCGTTCAGTTTGTATGGCAGCTATATGCTATAGTGATGCGATCCAAACAGTTTCATCAGAAATTACATTATTGCCTTAGACAACGATCCGTTCCAAATTACGTGAAAATATCTGGACATATAAAAAAGTTTTCAACTGAAGCACTTGATTCCGACCGTTAATGTGTATGACAGCTATATGCTATAGTGATCCGATCCAAACAATTTTTTCCTTAGATAATGATCCGTGCAAATAACGTGAAGATATCTTGTCAAATGAAAAAGTTTTGATTGCTAGCACTTGATTGCGTTCGTTCAGTTTGTATGGCAGCTATATGCTGTAGTGATCCGATCCAAACAATTTTCTCCTTAGATAATGATCCGTGCAAATAACGTGAAGTTATCTTGTCAAATGAAAAAGTTTTGATTGTTAGCACTTAATTGCGTTCGTTCAGTTTGTATGGCAGCTATATGCTATAGTGATCCGATCCAAACAATTTTCTCCTTAGATAATGATCCGTGCAAATAACGTGAAGATATCTTGTCAAATGAAAAAGTTTTGATTGTTAGCACTTGATTGCGTTCGTTCAGTTTGTATGGCAGTTATATGCTATAGTGATCCGATCCAAACAATTTTCCCCTTAGATAATGATCCGTGCAAATAACGTGAAGATATCTTGTCAAATGAAAAAGTTTTGATTGTTAGCACTTAATTGCGTTCGTTCAGTTTGTATGGCAGCTATATGGTATAGTGATCCGATCCAAACAATTTCTTCGTCGATTTTATAACTGCGTTAGACAATGATTCGTTCAAAATTTTGTGAAGATATCTCGGCAGATGAAAAAGTTTTCATTGTAACCACTTGATTCCAAACGTTCTGTTTGTATAGCAGCTATATGCTATAGTGATCCGCTCAAACATTTTCTTCGGAGATTTCATAATTACCTTAGATAATGATCCGTTGAAAATTACGTCATATAAAAAAGTTTTCAATTTAAGCACTTGATTCCGACCGTTAGTGTGTATGACAGCTATATGCTATAGTGATCCGATCCAAACAATTTTTTCCTTAGATAATGATCCGTGCAAATAACGTGAAGATATTTTGTCAAATGAAAAAGTTTTCAATGTAAGTATTTGATTCCGGTCGTTCAGTTTGTATAACAGCTATATGCTATAGTGATCCGATCTTAACAATTTCTTCGGAAATTCTATTATTACCTTTGGTAATAATCCGTTGCAAATTACGTGAAAATATCTGGACATATAAAAAAGTTTTTAACTGAAGCACTTGATTCCGACCGTTAGTGTGTATGACAGCTATATGCTATAGTGATCCGATCCAAACAATTTTTTCCTTAGATAATGATCCGTGCAAATAACGTGAAGATATCTTGTCAAATGAAAAAGTTTTCAATGTTGGCACTTGATTGCGATCGTTCAGTTTGTATGGCAGCTATATGCTATAGTGATCCGATCCAAACAGTGTCACCAGTGATTCCATTATTGCCTTATATAACGATCCGTTCCAAATTTCGTGAAAATATCTCGGCATATGAAAACGTTTTCAATGTAAGCACTTGATTCCGATCGTTCAGTTTGTATACCAGCTATATGCTATAGTGATGCGATCCAAACAGTTTCATCAGTGATTCCATTATTGCCTTAGATAACGATCCGTTCCAAATTTCGTGAAAATATCTCGGCATATGAAAAAGTTTTCAATGTAAGCACTTGATTCCGATCGTTCAGTTTGTATGCCAGCTATATGCTATAGTGATCCGATCCAAACAATTCCTTTGGAGATTTCATTATTACCTTAGATAATGATCTGTTCCAAATAACGTGAAGATATCTTGTCAAATGAAAAAGTTTTCATTATAAGTATTTGATTCCGGTCGTTCAGTTTGTATGACAGCTATATGCTATAGTGATCCGATCTAAACAATTTCTTCGGAGATTCTATTATTACCTTAGATAATGATCCGTTGCAAATAACGTGAAGATATCTCGTCATATAAAAAAGTTTTCAATGTAAGCACTTGATTCCGACCGTTAGTATGTATGACAGCTATATGCTATAGTGATCTGATCCAAACAATTTTTTCCTTAGATAATGATCCGTGCAAATAACGTCAAGATATCTTGTCAAATGAAAAAATTTTTCAAGTTTGCACTTGCTATATGCTATAGTGATGCGATCCAAACAATTTTTTCCTTAGATAATAATCCGTGCAAATAACGTGAAGATATCTTGTCAAATGAAAAAGTTTTCATTATAAGTATTTGATTCCGGTCGTTCAGTTTGTATGACAGCTATATGCTATAGTGATCCGATCTAAACAATTTCTTCGGAGATTCTATTATTACCTTAGATAATGATCCGTTGCAAATAACGTGAAGATATCTCGTCATATAAAAAAGTTTTCAATGTAAGCACTTGATTCCGACCGTTAGTATGTATGACAGCTATATGCTATAGTGATCTGATCCAAACAATTTTTTCCTTAGATAATGATCCGTGCAAATAACGTCAAGATATCTTGTCAAATGAAAATTTTTTTCAAGTTTGCACTTGCTATATGCTATAGTGATCCGATCCAAACAATTCCTTTGGAGATTTCATTATTACCTTAGATAATGATCTGTTCCAAATAACGTGAAGATATCTTGTCAAATGAAAAAGTTTTCATTATAAGTATTTGATTCCGGTCGTTCAGTTTGTATGGCAGCTATATGCTATAGTGATGCGATCCAAACAGTTTCTGAAGAGATTCCATTCTTGCCTAAGATTATGATCCGTTCCAAATAATGTGAAGATATGTCGTCAAATGAAAAAGTTTTCAATGTTAGCACTTGATTGCGTTCGTTCAGTTTGTATGGCAGCTATATGCTATAGTGATGCGATCCAAACAGTTTCATCAGTGATTCCATTATTGCCTTAGATAACGATCCGTTCCAAATTTCGTGAAAATATCTCGGCATATGAAAAAGTTTTCAATGTAAGCACTTGATTCCGATCGTTCAGTTTGTATGCCAGCTATATGCTATAGTGATCCGATCCAAACAATTCCTTTGGAGATTTCATTATTACCTTAGATAATGATCTGTTCCAAATAACGTGAAGATATCTTGTCAAATGAAAAAGTTTTCATTATAAGTATTTGATTCCGGTCGTTCAGTTTGTATGACAGCTATATGCTATAGTGATCCGATCTAAACAATTTCTTCGGAAATTCTATTATTACCTTAGATAATGATCCGTTGCAAATAACGTCAAGATATCTCGTCATATAAAAAAGTTTTCAATGTAAGCACTTGATTCCGACCGTTAGTATGTATGACAGCTATATGCTATAGTGATCTGATCCAAACAATTTTTTCCTTAGATAATGATCCGTGCAAATAACGTCAAGATATCTTGTCAAATGAAAATTTTTTTCAAGTTTGCACTTGCTATATGCTATAGTGATCCGATCCAAACAATTCCTTTGGAGATTTCATTATTACCTTAGATAATGATCTGTTCCAAATAACGTGAAGATATATTGTCAAATGAAAAAGTTTTCAATGTTAGCACTTGGTTGCGTTCGTTCAGTTTGTATAGCAGCTATATGCTATAGTGATTCGATCCAAACAATTTTCTTCCTTAGATAATAATCCGTGCAAATAACGTGAAGATATCTTGTCAAATGAAAAAGTTTTCAATATAAGCATTTGATTCCGGTCGTTCAGTTTGTATGACAGCTATATGCTATAGTGATCCGATCTAAACAATTTCTTCGGAGATTCTATTATTACCTTAGATAATGATCCGTTGCAAATAACGTGAAGATATCTCGTCATATAAAAAAGTTTTCAATGTAAGCACTTGATTCCGACCGTTAGTATGTATGACAGCTATATGCTATAGTGATCTGATCCAAACAATTTTTTCCTTAGATAATGATCCGTGCAAATAACGTCAAGATATCTTGTCAAATGAAAAAATTTTTCAAGTTTGCACTTGCTATATGCTATAGTGATCCGATCCAAACAATTCCTTTGGAGATTTCATTATTACCTTAGATAATGATCTGTTCCAAATAACGTGAAGATATATTGTCAAATGAAAAAGTTTTCAATGTTAGCACTTGGTTGCGTTCGTTCAGTTTGTATAGCAGCTATATGCTATAGTGATTCGATCCAAACAATTTTCTTCCTTAGATAATAATCCGTGCAAATAACGTGAAGATATCTTGTCAAATGAAAAAGTTTTCAATATAAGCATTTGATTCCGGTCGTTCAGTTTGTATGACAGCTATATGCTATAGTGATCCGATCTAAACAATTTCTTCGGAGATTCTATTATTACCTTAGATAATGATCCGTTGCAAATAACGTGAAGATATCTCGTCATATAAAAAAGTTTTCAATGTAAGCACTTGATTCCGACCGTTAGTGTGTATGACAGCTATATGCTATAGTGATCCGATCCAAACAATTTTTTCCTTAGATAATGATCCGTGCAAATAACGTGAAGATATTTTGTCAAATGAAAAAGTTTTCAATGTAAGTATTTGATTCCGGTCGTTCAGTTTGTATAACAGCTATATGCTATAGTGATCCGATCTTAACAATTTCTTCGGAAATTCTATTATTACCTTTAGTAATAATCCGTTGCAAATTACGTGAAAATATCTGGACATATAAAAAAGTTTTTAACTGAAGCACTTGATTCCGACCGTTAGTGTGTATGACAGCTATATGCTATAGTGATCCGATCCAAACAATTTTTTCCTTAGATAATGATCCGTGCAAATAACGTCAAGATATCTTGTCAAATGAAAAAATTTTTCAAGTTTGCACTTGCTATATGCTATAGTGATGCGATCCAAACAATTTTTTCCTTAGATAATAATCCGTGCAAATAACGTGAAGATATCTTGTCAAATGAAAAAGTTTTCATTATAAGTATTTGATTCCGGTCGTTCAGTTTGTATGACAGCTATATGCTATAGTGATCCGATCTAAACAGTGTCACCAGTGATTCCATTATTGCCTTATATAACGATCCGTTCCAAATTTCGTGAAAATATCTCGGCATATGAAAACGTTTTCAATGTAAGCACTTGATTCCGATCGTTCAGTTTGTATACCAGCTATATGCTATAGTGATGCGATCCAAACAGTTTCATCAGTGATTCCATTATTGCCTTAGATAACGATCCGTTCCAAATTTCGTGAAAATATCTCGGCATATGAAAAAGTTTTCAATGTAAGCACTTGATTCCGATCGTTCAGTTTGTATGCCAGCTATATGCTATAGTGATCCGATCCAAACAATTCCTTTGGAGATTTCATTATTACCTTAGATAATGATCTGTTCCAAATAACGTGAAGATATCTTGTCAAATGAAAAAGTTTTCATTATAAGTATTTGATTCCGGTCGTTCAGTTTGTATGACAGCTATATGCTATAGTGATCCGATCTAAACAATTTCTTCGGAGATTCTATTATTACCTTAGATAATGATCCGTTGCAAATAACGTGAAGATATCTCGTCATATAAAAAAGTTTTCAATGTAAGCACTTGATTCCGACCGTTAGTATGTATGACAGCTATATGCTATAGTGATCTGATCCAAACAATTTTTTCCTTAGATAATGATCCGTGCAAATAACGTCAAGATATCTTGTCAAATGAAAAAATTTTTCAAGTTTGCACTTGCTATATGCTATAGTGATGCGATCCAAACAATTTTTTCCTTAGATAATAATCCGTGCAAATAACGTGAAGATATCTTGTCAAATGAAAAAGTTTTCATTATAAGTATTTGATTCCGGTCGTTCAGTTTGTATGACAGCTATATGCTATAGTGATCCGATCTAAACAATTTCTTCGGAGATTCTATTATTACCTTAGATAATGATCCGTTGCAAATAACGTGAAGATATCTCGTCATATAAAAAAGTTTTCAATGTAAGCACTTGATTCCGACCGTTAGTATGTATGACAGCTATATGCTATAGTGATCTGATCCAAACAATTTTTTCCTTAGATAATGATCCGTGCAAATAACGTCAAGATATCTTGTCAAATGAAAATTTTTTTCAAGTTTGCACTTGCTATATGCTATAGTGATCCGATCCAAACAATTCCTTTGGAGATTTCATTATTACCTTAGATAATGATCTGTTCCAAATAACGTGAAGATATCTTGTCAAATGAAAAAGTTTTCATTATAAGTATTTGATTCCGGTCGTTCAGTTTGTATGGCAGCTATATGCTATAGTGATGCGATCCAAACAGTTTCTGAAGAGATTCCATTCTTGCCTAAGATTATGATCCGTTCCAAATAATGTGAAGATATGTCGTCAAATGAAAAAGTTTTCAATGTTAGCACTTGATTGCGTTCGTTCAGTTTGTATGGCAGCTATATGCTATAGTGATGCGATCCAAACAGTTTCATCAGTGATTCCATTATTGCCTTAGATAACGATCCGTTCCAAATTTCGTGAAAATATCTCGGCATATGAAAAAGTTTTCAATGTAAGCACTTGATTCCGATCGTTCAGTTTGTATGCCAGCTATATGCTATAGTGATCCGATCCAAACAATTCCTTTGGAGATTTCATTATTACCTTAGATAATGATCTGTTCCAAATAACGTGAAGATATCTTGTCAAATGAAAAAGTTTTCATTATAAGTATTTGATTCCGGTCGTTCAGTTTGTATGACAGCTATATGCTATAGTGATCCGATCTAAACCATTTCTTCGGAGATTCTATTATTACCTTAGATAATGATCCGTTGCAAATAACGTCAAGATATCTCGTCATATAAAAAAGTTTTCAATGTAAGCACTTGATTCCGACCGTTAGTATGTATGACAGCTATATGCTATAGTGATCTGATCCAAACAATTTTTTCCTTAGATAATGATCCGTGCAAATAACGTCAAGATATCTTGTCAAATGAAAAAATTTTTCAAGTTTGCACTTGCTATATGCTATAGTGATCCGATCCAAACAATTCCTTTGGAGATTTCATTATTACCTTAGATAATGATCTGTTCCAAATAACGTGAAGATATATTGTCAAATGAAAAAGTTTTCAATGTTAGCACTTGGTTGCGTTCGTTCAGTTTGTATAGCAGCTATATGCTATAGTGATTCGATCCAAACAATTTTCTTCCTTAGATAATAATCCGTGCAAATAACGTGAAGATATCTTGTCAAATGAAAAAGTTTTCAATATAAGCATTTGATTCCGGTCGTTCAGTTTGTATGACAGCTATATGCTATAGTGATCCGATCTAAACAATTTCTTCGGAGATTCTATTATTACCTTAGATAATGATCCGTTGCAAATAACGTGAAGATATCTCGTCATATAAAAAAGTTTTCAATGTAAGCACTTGATTCCGACCGTTAGTGTGTATGACAGCTATATGCTATAGTGATCCGATCCAAACAATTTTTTCCTTAGATAATGATCCGTGCAAATAACGTGAAGATATTTTGTCAAATGAAAAAGTTTTCAATGTAAGTATTTGATTCCGGTCGTTCAGTTTGTATAACAGCTATATGCTATAGTGATCCGATCTTAACAATTTCTTCGGAAATTCTATTATTACCTTTAGTAATAATCCGTTGCAAATTACGTGAAAATATCTGGACATATAAAAAAGTTTTTAACTGAAGCACTTGATTCCGACCGTTAGTGTGTATGACAGCTATATGCTATAGTGATCCGATCCAAACAATTTTTTCCTTAGATAATGATCCGTGCAAATAACGTCAAGATATCTTGTCAAATGAAAATTTTTTTCAAGTTTGCACTTGCTATATGCTATAGTGATCCGATCCAAACAATTCCTTTGGAGATTTCATTATTACCTTAGATAATGATCTGTTCCAAATAACGTGAAGATATATTGTCAAATGAAAAAGTTTTCAATGTTAGCACTTGGTTGCGTTCGTTCAGTTTGTATAGCAGCTATATGCTATAGTGATTCGATCCAAACAATTTTCTTCCTTAGATAATAATCCGTGCAAATAACGTGAAGAAAGAAGTTTGCACTTGCTATATGCTATAGTGATCCGATCCAAACAATTCCTTTGGAGATTTCATTATTACCTTAGATAATGATCTGTTCCAAATAACGTGAAGATATCTTGTCAAATGAAAAAGTTTTCATTATAAGTATTTGATTCCGGTCGTTCAGTTTGTATGGCAGCTATATGCTATAGTGATGCGATCCAAACAGTTTCTGAAGAGATTCCATTCTTGCCTAAGATTATGATCCGTTCCAAATAATGTGAAGATATGTCGTCAAATGAAAAAGTTTTCAATGTTAGCACTTGATTGCGTTCGTTCAGTTTGTATGGCAGCTATATGCTATAGTGATGCGATCCAAACAGTTTCATCAGTGATTCCATTATTGCCTTAGATAACGATCCGTTCCAAATTTCGTGAAAATATCTCGGCATATGAAAAAGTTTTCAATGTAAGCACTTGATTCCGATCGTTCAGTTTGTATGCCAGCTATATGCTATAGTGATCCGATCCAAACAATTCCTTTGGAGATTTCATTATTACCTTAGATAATGATCTGTTCCAAATAACGTGAAGATATCTTGTCAAATGAAAAAGTTTTCATTATAAGTATTTGATTCCGGTCGTTCAGTTTGTATGACAGCTATATGCTATAGTGATCCGATCTAAACAATTTCTTCGGAGATTCTATTATTACCTTAGATAATGATCCGTTGCAAATAACGTGAAGATATCTCGTCATATAAAAAAGTTTTCAATGTAAGCACTTGATTCCGACCGTTAGTATGTATGACAGCTATATGCTATAGTGATCTGATCCAAACAATTTTTTCCTTAGATAATGATCCGTGCAAATAACGTCAAGATATCTTGTCAAATGAAAATTTTTTTCAAGTTTGCACTTGCTATATGCTATAGTGATCCCATCCAAACAATTCCTTTGGAGATTTCATTATTACCTTAGATAATGATCTGTTCCAAATAACGTGAAGATATCTTGTCAAATGAAAAAATTTTTCAAGTTTGCACTTGCTATATGCTATAGTGATGCGATCCAAACAATTTTTTCCTTAGATAATAATCCGTGCAAATAACGTGAAGATATCTTGTCAAATGAAAAAGTTTTCATTATAAGTATTTGATTCCGGTCGTTCAGTTTGTATGACAGCTATATGCTATAGTGATCCGATCTAAACAATTTCTTCGGAGATTCTATTATTACCTTAGATAATGATCCGTTGCAAATAACGTGAAGATATCTCGTCATATAAAAAAGTTTTCAATGTAAGCACTTGATTCCGACCGTTAGTATGTATGACAGCTATATGCTATAGTGATCTGATCCAAACAATTTTTTCCTTAGATAATGATCCGTGCAAATAACGTCAAGATATCTTGTCAAATGAAAATTTTTTTCAAGTTTGCACTTGCTATATGCTATAGTGATCCGATCCAAACAATTCCTTTGGAGATTTCATTATTACCTTAGATAATGATCTGTTCCAAATAACGTGAAGATATCTTGTCAAATGAAAAAGTTTTCATTATAAGTATTTGATTCCGGTCGTTCAGTTTGTATGGCAGCTATATGCTATAGTGATGCGATCCAAACAGTTTCTGAAGAGATTCCATTCTTGCCTAAGATTATGATCCGTTCCAAATAATGTGAAGATATGTCGTCAAATGAAAAAGTTTTCAATGTTAGCACTTGATTGCGTTCGTTCAGTTTGTATGGCAGCTATATGCTATAGTGATGCGATCCAAACAGTTTCATCAGTGATTCCATTATTGCCTTAGATAACGATCCGTTCCAAATTTCGTGAAAATATCTCGGCATATGAAAAAGTTTTCAATGTAAGCACTTGATTCCGATCGTTCAGTTTGTATGCCAGCTATATGCTATAGTGATCCGATCCAAACAATTCCTTTGGAGATTTCATTATTACCTTAGATAATGATCTGTTCCAAATAACGTGAAGATATCTTGTCAAATGAAAAAGTTTTCATTATAAGTATTTGATTCCGGTCGTTCAGTTTGTATGACAGCTATATGCTATAGTGATCCGATCTAAACAATTTCTTCGGAGATTCTATTATTACCTTAGATAATGATCCGTTGCAAATAACGTCAAGATATCTCGTCATATAAAAAAGTTTTCAATGTAAGCACTTGATTCCGACCGTTAGTATGTATGACAGCTATATGCTATAGTGATCTGATCCAAACAATTTTTTCCTTAGATAATGATCCGTGCAAATAACGTCAAGATATCTTGTCAAATGAAAAAATTTTTCAAGTTTGCACTTGCTATATGCTATAGTGATCCGATCCAAACAATTCCTTTGGAGATTTCATTATTACCTTAGATAATGATCTGTTCCAAATAACGTGAAGATATATTGTCAAATGAAAAAGTTTTCAATGTTAGCACTTGGTTGCGTTCGTTCAGTTTGTATAGCAGCTATATGCTATAGTGATTCGATCCAAACAATTTTCTTCCTTAGATAATAATCCGTGCAAATAACGTGAAGATATCTTGTCAAATGAAAAAGTTTTCAATATAAGCATTTGATTCCGGTCGTTCAGTTTGTATGACAGCTATATGCTATAGTGATCCGATCTAAACAATTTCTTCGGAGATTCTATTATTACCTTAGATAATGATCCGTTGCAAATAACGTGAAGATATCTCGTCATATAAAAAAGTTTTCAATGTAAGCACTTGATTCCGACCGTTAGTGTGTATGACAGCTATATGCTATAGTGATCCGATCCAAACAATTTTTTCCTTAGATAATGATCCGTGCAAATAACGTGAAGATATTTTGTCAAATGAAAAAGTTTTCAATGTAAGTATTTGATTCCGGTCGTTCAGTTTGTATAACAGCTATATGCTATAGTGATCCGATCTTAACAATTTCTTCGGAAATTCTATTATTACCTTTAGTAATAATCCGTTGCAAATTACGTGAAAATATCTGGACATATAAAAAAGTTTTTAACTGAAGCACTTGATTCCGACCGTTAGTGTGTATGACAGCTATATGCTATAGTGATCCGATCCAAACAATTTTTTCCTTAGATAATGATCCGTGCAAATAACGTCAAGATATCTTGTCAAATGAAAATTTTTTTCAAGTTTGCACTTGCTATATGCTATAGTGATCCGATCCAAACAATTCCTTTGGAGATTTCATTATTACCTTAGATAATGATCTGTTCCAAATAACGTGAAGATATATTGTCAAATGAAAAAGTTTTCAATGTTAGCACTTGGTTGCGTTCGTTCAGTTTGTATAGCAGCTATATGCTATAGTGATTCGATCCAAACAATTTTCTTCCTTAGATAATAATCCGTGCAAATAACGTGAAGATATCTTGTCAAATGAAAAAGTTTTCATTATAAGTATTTGATTCCGGTTGTTCAGTTTGTATGACAGCTATATGCTATAGTGATCCGATCTAAACAATTTCTTCGGAGATTCTATTATTACCTTAGATAATGATCCGTTGCAAATAACGTCAAGATATCTCGTCATATAAAAAAGTTTTCAATGTAAGCACTTGATTCCGACCGTTAGTATGTATGACAGCTATATGCTATAGTGATCTGATCCAAACAATTTTTTCCTTAGATAATGATCCGTGCAAATAACGTCAAGATATCTTGTCAAATGAAAATTTTTTTCAAGTTTGCACTTGCTATATGCTATAGTGATCCGATCCAAACAATTCCTTTGGAGATTTCATTATTACCTTAGATAATGATATGTTCCAAATAACGTGAAGATATATTGTCAAATGAAAAAGTTTTGATTGTTAGCACTTGATTGCGTTCGTTCAGTTTGTATGGCAGTTATATGCTATAGTGATCCGATCCAAACAATTTTCCCCTTAGATAATGATCCGTGCAAATAACGTGAAGATATCTTGTCAAATGAAAAAGTTTTGATTGTTAGCACTTAATTGCGTTCGTTCAGTTTGTATGGCAGCTATATGGTATAGTGATCCGATCCAAACAATTTCTTCGTCGATTTTATAACTGCGTTAGACAATGATTCGTTCAAAATTTTGTGAAGATATCTCGGCAGATGAAAAAGTTTTCATTGTAACCACTTGATTCCAAACGTTCTGTTTGTATAGCAGCTATATGCTATAGTGATCCGCTCAAACATTTTCTTCGGAGATTTCATAATTACCTTAGATAATGATCCGTTGAAAATTACGTCATATAAAAAAGTTTTCAATTTAAGCACTTGATTCCGACCGTTAGTGTGTATGACAGCTATATGCTATAGTGATCCGATCCAAACAATTTTTTCCTTAGATAATGATCCGTGCAAATAACGTGAAGATATTTTGTCAAATGAAAAAGTTTTCAATGTAAGTATTTGATTCCGGTCGTTCAGTTTGTATAACAGCTATATGCTATAGTGATCCGATCTTAACAATTTCTTCGGAAATTCTATTATTACCTTTAGTAATAATCCGTTGCAAATTACGTGAAAATATCTGGACATATAAAAAAGTTTTTAACTGAAGCACTTGATTCCGACCGTTAGTGTGTATGACAGCTATATGCTATAGTGATCCGATCCAAACAATTTTTTCCTTAGATAATGATCCGTGCAAATAACGTGAAGATATCTTGTCAAATGAAAAAGTTTTCAATGTTGGCACTTGATTGCGATCGTTCAGTTTGTATGGCAGCTATATGCTATAGTGATCCGATCCAAACAGTGTCACCAGTGATTCCATTATTGCCTTATATAACGATCCGTTCCAAATTTCGTGAAAATATCTCGGCATATGAAAACGTTTTCAATGTAAGCACTTGATTCCGATCGTTCAGTTTGTATACCAGCTATATGCTATAGTGATGCGATCCAAACAGTTTCATCAGTGATTCCATTATTGCCTTAGATAACGATCCGTTCCAAATTTCGTGAAAATATCTCGGCATATGAAAAAGTTTTCAATGTAAGCACTTGATTCCGATCGTTCAGTTTGTATGCCAGCTATATGCTATAGTGATCCGATCCAAACAATTCCTTTGGAGATTTCATTATTACCTTAGATAATGATCTGTTCCAAATAACGTGAAGATATCTTGTCAAATGAAAAAGTTTTCATTATAAGTATTTGATTCCGGTCGTTCAGTTTGTATGACAGCTATATGCTATAGTGATCCGATCTAAACAATTTCTTCGGAGATTCTATTATTACCTTAGATAATGATCCGTTGCAAATAACGTGAAGATATCTCGTCATATAAAAAAGTTTTCAATGTAAGCACTTGATTCCGACCGTTAGTATGTATGACAGCTATATGCTATAGTGATCTGATCCAAACAATTTTTTCCTTAGATAATGATCCGTGCAAATAACGTCAAGATATCTTGTCAAATGAAAAAATTTTTCAAGTTTGCACTTGCTATATGCTATAGTGATGCGATCCAAACAATTTTTTCCTTAGATAATAATCCGTGCAAATAACGTGAAGATATCTTGTCAAATGAAAAAGTTTTCATTATAAGTATTTGATTCCGGTCGTTCAGTTTGTATGACAGCTATATGCTATAGTGATCCGATCTAAACAATTTCTTCGGAGATTCTATTATTACCTTAGATAATGATCCGTTGCAAATAACGTGAAGATATCTCGTCATATAAAAAAGTTTTCAATGTAAGCACTTGATTCCGACCGTTAGTATGTATGACAGCTATATGCTATAGTGATCTGATCCAAACAATTTTTTCCTTAGATAATGATCCGTGCAAATAACGTCAAGATATCTTGTCAAATGAAAATTTTTTTCAAGTTTGCACTTGCTATATGCTATAGTGATCCGATCCAAACAATTCCTTTGGAGATTTCATTATTACCTTAGATAATGATCTGTTCCAAATAACGTGAAGATATCTTGTCAAATGAAAAAGTTTTCATTATAAGTATTTGATTCCGGTCGTTCAGTTTGTATGGCAGCTATATGCTATAGTGATGCGATCCAAACAGTTTCTGAAGAGATTCCATTCTTGCCTAAGATTATGATCCGTTCCAAATAATGTGAAGATATGTCGTCAAATGAAAAAGTTTTCAATGTTAGCACTTGATTGCGTTCGTTCAGTTTGTATGGCAGCTATATGCTATAGTGATGCGATCCAAACAGTTTCATCAGTGATTCCATTATTGCCTTAGATAACGATCCGTTCCAAATTTCGTGAAAATATCTCGGCATATGAAAAAGTTTTCAATGTAAGCACTTGATTCCGATCGTTCAGTTTGTATGCCAGCTATATGCTATAGTGATCCGATCCAAACAATTCCTTTGGAGATTTCATTATTACCTTAGATAATGATCTGTTCCAAATAACGTGAAGATATCTTGTCAAATGAAAAAGTTTTCATTATAAGTATTTGATTCCGGTCGTTCAGTTTGTATGACAGCTATATGCTATAGTGATCCGATCTAAACAATTTCTTCGGAGATTCTATTATTACCTTAGATAATGATCCGTTGCAAATAACGTCAAGATATCTCGTCATATAAAAAAGTTTTCAATGTAAGCACTTGATTCCGACCGTTAGTATGTATGACAGCTATATGCTATAGTGATCTGATCCAAACAATTTTTTCCTTAGATAATGATCCGTGCAAATAACGTCAAGATATCTTGTCAAATGAAAATTTTTTTCAAGTTTGCACTTGCTATATGCTATAGTGATCCCATCCAAACAATTCCTTTGGAGATTTCATTATTACCTTAGATAATGATCTGTTCCAAATAACGTGAAGATATATTGTCAAATGAAAAAGTTTTCAATGTTAGCACTTGGTTGCGTTCGTTCAGTTTGTATAGCAGCTATATGCTATAGTGATTCGATCCAAACAATTTTTTTCCTTAGATAATGATCCGTGCAAATAACGTGAAGATATCTTGTCAAATGAAAAAGTTTTCATTATAAGTATTTGATTCCGGTTGTTCTGTTTGTATGACAGCTATATGCTATAGTGATCCGATCTAAACAATTTCTTCGGAGATTCTATTATTACCTTAGATAATGATCCGTTGCAAATAACGTCAAGATATCTCGTCATATAAAAAAGTTTTCAATGTAAGCACTTGATTCCGACCGTTAGTATGTATGACAGCTATATGCTATAGTGATCTGATCCAAACAATTTTTTCCTTAGATAATGATCCGTGCAAATAACGTCAAGATATCTTGTCAAATGAAAATTTTTTTCAAGTTTGCACTTGCTATATGCTATAGTGATCCGATCCAAACAATTCCTTTGGAGATTTCATTATTACCTTAGATAATGATCTGTTCCAAATAACGTGAAGATATATTGTCAAATGAAAAAGTTTTCAATGTTAGCACTTGGTTGCGTTCGTTCAGTTTGTATAGCAGCTATATGCTATAGTGATTCGATCCAAACAATTTTCTTCCTTAGATAATAATCCGTGCAAATAACGTGAAGATATCTTGTCAAATGAAAAAGTTTTCATTATAAGTATTTGATTCCGGTTGTTCAGTTTGTATGACAGCTATATGCTATAGTGATCCGATCTAAACAATTTCTTCGGAGATTCTATTATTACCTTAGATAATGATCCGTTGCAAATAACGTCAAGATATCTCGTCATATAAAAAAGTTTTCAATGTAAGCACTTGATTCCGACCGTTAGTATGTATGACAGCTATATGCTATAGTGATCTGATCCAAACAATTTTTTCCTTAGATAATGATCCGTGCAAATAACGTCAAGATATCTTGTCAAATGAAAATTTTTTTCAAGTTTGCACTTGCTATATGCTATAGTGATCCGATCCAAACAATTCCTTTGGAGATTTCATTATTACCTTAGATAATGATATGTTCCAAATAACGTGAAGATATATTGTCAAATGAAAAAGTTTTGATTGTTAGCACTTGATTGCGTTCGTTCAGTTTGTATGGCAGTTATATGCTATAGTGATCCGATCCAAACAATTTTCCCCTTAGATAATGATCCGTGCAAATAACGTGAAGATATCTTGTCAAATGAAAAAGTTTTGATTGTTAGCACTTAATTGCGTTCGTTCAGTTTGTATGGCAGCTATATGGTATAGTGATCCGATCCAAACAATTTCTTCGTCGATTTTATAACTGCGTTAGACAATGATTCGTTCAAAATTTTGTGAAGATATCTCGGCAGATGAAAAAGTTTTCATTGTAACCACTTGATTCCAAACGTTCTGTTTGTATAGCAGCTATATGCTATAGTGATCCGCTCAAACATTTTCTTCGGAGATTTCATAATTACCTTAGATAATGATCCGTTGAAAATTACGTCATATAAAAAAGTTTTCAATTTAAGCACTTGATTCCGACCGTTAGTGTGTATGACAGCTATATGCTATAGTGATCCGATCCAAACAATTTTTTCCTTAGATAATGATCCGTGCAAATAACGTGAAGATATTTTGTCAAATGAAAAAGTTTTCAATGTAAGTATTTGATTCCGGTCGTTCAGTTTGTATAACAGCTATATGCTATAGTGATCCGATCTTAACAATTTCTTCGGAAATTCTATTATTACCTTTAGTAATAATCCGTTGCAAATTACGTGAAAATATCTGGACATATAAAAAAGTTTTTAACTGAAGCACTTGATTCCGACCGTTAGTGTGTATGACAGCTATATGCTATAGTGATCCGATCCAAACAATTTTTTCCTTAGATAATGATCCGTGCAAATAACGTGAAGATATCTTGTCAAATGAAAAAGTTTTCATTATAAGTATTTGATTCCGGTCGTTCAGTTTGTATGACAGCTATATGCTATAGTGATCCGATCTAAACAATTTCTTCGGAGATTCTATTATTACCTTAGATAATGATCCGTTGCAAATAACGTGAAGATATCTCGTCATATAAAAAAGTTTTCAATGTAAGCACTTGATTCCGACCGTTAGTATGTATGACAGCTATATGCTATAGTGATCTGATCCAAACAATTTTTTCCTTAGATAATGATCCGTGCAAATAACGTCAAGATATCTTGTCAAATGAAAAAATTTTTCAAGTTTGCACTTGCTATATGCTATAGTGATGCGATCCAAACAATTTTTTCCTTAGATAATAATCCGTGCAAATAACGTGAAGATATCTTGTCAAATGAAAAAGTTTTCATTATAAGTATTTGATTCCGGTCGTTCAGTTTGTATGACAGCTATATGCTATAGTGATCCGATCTAAACAATTTCTTCGGAGATTCTATTATTACCTTAGATAATGATCCGTTGCAAATAACGTGAAGATATCTCGTCATATAAAAAAGTTTTCAATGTAAGCACTTGATTCCGACCGTTAGTATGTATGACAGCTATATGCTATAGTGATCTGATCCAAACAATTTTTTCCTTAGATAATGATCCGTGCAAATAACGTCAAGATATCTTGTCAAATGAAAATTTTTTTCAAGTTTGCACTTGCTATATGCTATAGTGATCCGATCCAAACAATTCCTTTGGAGATTTCATTATTACCTTAGATAATGATCTGTTCCAAATAACGTGAAGATATCTTGTCAAATGAAAAAGTTTTCATTATAAGTATTTGATTCCGGTCGTTCAGTTTGTATGGCAGCTATATGCTATAGTGATGCGATCCAAACAGTTTCTGAAGAGATTCCATTCTTGCCTAAGATTATGATCCGTTCCAAATAATGTGAAGATATGTCGTCAAATGAAAAAGTTTTCAATGTTAGCACTTGATTGCGTTCGTTCAGTTTGTATGGCAGCTATATGCTATAGTGATGCGATCCAAACAGTTTCATCAGTGATTCCATTATTGCCTTAGATAACGATCCGTTCCAAATTTCGTGAAAATATCTCGGCATATGAAAAAGTTTTCAATGTAAGCACTTGATTCCGATCGTTCAGTTTGTATGCCAGCTATATGCTATAGTGATCCGATCCAAACAATTCCTTTGGAGATTTCATTATTACCTTAGATAATGATCTGTTCCAAATAACGTGAAGATATCTTGTCAAATGAAAAAGTTTTCATTATAAGTATTTGATTCCGGTCGTTCAGTTTGTATGACAGCTATATGCTATAGTGATCCGATCTAAACAATTTCTTCGGAGATTCTATTATTACCTTAGATAATGATCCGTTGCAAATAACGTCAAGATATCTCGTCATATAAAAAAGTTTTCAATGTAAGCACTTGATTCCGACCGTTAGTATGTATGACAGCTATATGCTATAGTGATCTGATCCAAACAATTTTTTCCTTAGATAATGATCCGTGCAAATAACGTCAAGATATCTTGTCAAATGAAAATTTTTTTCAAGTTTGCACTTGCTATATGCTATAGTGATCCGATCCAAACAATTCCTTTGGAGATTTCATTATTACCTTAGATAATGATCTGTTCCAAATAACGTGAAGATATATTGTCAAATGAAAAAGTTTTCAATGTTAGCACTTGGTTGCGTTCGTTCAGTTTGTATAGCAGCTATATGCTATAGTGATTCGATCCAAACAATTTTTTTCCTTAGATAATAATCCGTGCAAATAACGTGAAGATATCTTGTCAAATGAAAAAGTTTTCAATATAAGCATTTGATTCCGGTCGTTCAGTTTGTATGACAGCTATATGCTATATTGATCGTATCTTAACAATTTCTTCGGAAATTCCATTATTACCTTAGGTAATGATCCGTTGCAAATTACGTGACGATATCTGGTCATATAAAAAAGTTTTCAACTTAAGCACTTGATTCCGACCGTTTGTGTGTATGACAGCTATATGCTATAGTGATCCAATCCAAACAATTTTTTCCTTAGATAGTGATCCGTGCAAATAACGTGAAAATATCTTGTCATATAAAAACCTTTTCAATCTAAGCACTTGATTGCGTTCGTTCAGTTTGTATGGCAGCTATATGCTATAGTGATCCGATCCAAACAGTTTTTGAAGAGATTCCGTTATTACCTTAGATAATGATCCGTTCCAAGTTTCGTAAAGATATCTCGTCAAATGAAAAAGTTATCAATGCAAGCACTTGATTGCGATCGTTCAGTTTGTATGGCAGCTATATGCTATAGTGATCCGATCCAAACAGTTTCATCAGAGATTCCATTATTGCCTTAGATAATGATCCGTTCCAAAATTCGTGAATATATCTCGTCAAATGCAAAAGTTATCCATGCAAGCACTTGATCCCGATCGTTCAGTTTGTATGGCAGCTATATGCCTTACCGAGCCGATCCAAACAATTTCTTCGGAGATTGCATTATTGCCTTAGATAATGATCCGTTTCCAATTACGTGAAGATATCTCGTCAAATGAAAAAGTTTTCCATGTAAGCACTTGATTGCGATCTTTCGGTTTGTATGACGGCTATATGCTGTAGTGATCCGGTCCAAACAATTTTTTCCTTACATAATAATCCTTGCGAATTACGTCGAGACATATCAAAACGTTTTCAATATAAGCACTTGATTCTGATCGTGCATTTTGTATGGCAGCTATATGCCTTACCGAGCCGATCCAAACAATTTCTTCGGAGATTCCATTATTGCTTTAGATAATGAACCGTCCCAAATTTTGTGAAGATATCTTGTCAAATGAAAAGTTATCAATGCAAGCAGTTGATCCCAATCGTTCAGTTTGTATGACACCTATATGCTATAGTAATCCGATCCAAACAATTCCTCCGGAGGTTCCTTTATTGCTTTAGCTTATTATCCTCTTCAAATTTCGCTAATATATCTCGTCAAATGAAAAAGTTTTCAATGTAAGCACTTGATTGCGATCGTTCAGTTTGTATGGAAGCTTAATACTATAGTGAGCCGATCCTAACAATTTCTTCGGAGATTCCATTATTGCCAGCTATGTGCTATAGTGATCCGATCCAAACAACTCCTCCTGAGGTTCCCTTTTTGCATTAGCTAATTATCCTCTCCAAATTTCGTGAATATATCTCGTCAAAAAAAAGGTTTTCAATGAAAGCACTTGATTACGATCGTTCAGTTTGTATGGCAGCTTAATGCTATAGTGAGCCGATCCTAACAATTTTTTCGGAGATTCCATTATTGCCTTAGGTTACGAGCTGTTCCAAATTACGTGAAGATATCTCGTCAAATGAAAAAGTTTTCAATGTAAGCACTTGATTCCGATCGTTCAGTTTGTATGCCAGCTATATGCTATAGTGATCCGATCCAAACAATTCCTTTGGAGATTTCATTATTACCTTAGATAATGATCTGTTCCAAATAACGTGAAGATATCTTGTCAAATGAAAAAGTTTTCATTATAAGTATTTGATTCCGGTCGTTCAGTTTGTATGACAGCTATATGCTATAGTGATCCGATCTAAACAATTTCTTCGGAGATTCTATTATTACCTTAGATAATGATCCGTTGCAAATAACGTGAAGATATCTCGTCATATAAAAAAGTTTTCAATGTAAGCACTTGATTCCGACCGTTAGTATGTATGACAGCTATATGCTATAGTGATCTGATCCAAACAATTTTTTCCTTAGACAATGATCCGTGCAAATAACGTCAAGATATCTTGTCAAATGAAAAATTTTTTCAAGTTTGCACTTGCTATATGCTATAGTGATGCGATCCAAACAATTTTTTCCTTAGATTATGATCGTTGCAAATAACGTGAAGATATATTGTCAAATGAAAAAGTTTTCAATGTTAGCACTTGATTGCGTTCGTTCAGTTTGTATAGCAGCTATATGCTATAGTGATTCGATCCAAACAATTTTTTTCCTTAGATAATAATCCGTGCAAATAACGTGAAGATATCTTGTCAAATGAAAAAGTTTTCAATATAAGCATTTGATTCCGGTCGTTCAGTTTGTATGACAGCTATATGCTATATTGATCCTATCTTAACAATTTCTTCGGAAATTCCATTATTACCTTAGGTAATGATCCGTTGCAAATTACGTGACGATATCTGGTCATATAAAAAAGTTTTCAACTTAAGCACTTGATTCCGACCGTTAGTGTGTATGACAGCTATATGCTATAGTGATCCAATCCAAACAATTTTTTCCTTAGATAGTGATCCGTGCAAATAACGTGAAAATATCTTGTCAAATGAAAATTTTTTTCAAGTTTGCACTTGCTATATGCTATAGTGATCCGATCCAAACAATTCCTTTGGAGATTTCATTATTACCTTAGATAATGATCTGTTCCAAATAACGTGAAGATATATTGTCAAATGAAAAAGTTTTCAATGTTAGCACTTGGTTGCGTTCGTTCAGTTTGTATAGCAGCTATATGCTATAGTGATTCGATCCAAACAATTTTCTTCCTTAGATAATAATCCGTGCAAATAACGTGAAGATATCTTGTCAAATGAAAAAGTTTTCATTATAAGTATTTGATTCCGGTTGTTCAGTTTGTATGACAGCTATATGCTATAGTGATCCGATCTAAACAATTTCTTCGGAGATTCTATTATTACCTTAGATAATGATCCGTTGCAAATAACGTCAAGATATCTCGTCATATAAAAAAGTTTTCAATGTAAGCACTTGATTCCGACCGTTAGTATGTATGACAGCTATATGCTATAGTGATCTGATCCAAACAATTTTTTCCTTAGATAATGATCCGTGCAAATAACGTCAAGATATCTTGTCAAATGAAAATTTTTTTCAAGTTTGCACTTGCTATATGCTATAGTGATCCGATCCAAACAATTCCTTTGGAGATTTCATTATTACCTTAGATAATGATATGTTCCAAATAACGTGAAGATATATTGTCAAATGAAAAAGTTTTGATTGTTAGCACTTGATTGCGTTCGTTCAGTTTGTATGGCAGTTATATGCTATAGTGATCCGATCCAAACAATTTTCCCCTTAGATAATGATCCGTGCAAATAACGTGAAGATATCTTGTCAAATGAAAAAGTTTTGATTGTTAGCACTTAATTGCGTTCGTTCAGTTTGTATGGCAGCTATATGGTATAGTGATCCGATCCAAACAATTTCTTCGTCGATTTTATAACTGCGTTAGACAATGATTCGTTCAAAATTTTGTGAAGATATCTCGGCAGATGAAAAAGTTTTCATTGTAACCACTTGATTCCAAACGTTCTGTTTGTATAGCAGCTATATGCTATAGTGATCCGCTCAAACATTTTCTTCGGAGATTTCATAATTACCTTAGATAATGATCCGTTGAAAATTACGTCATATAAAAAAGTTTTCAATTTAAGCACTTGATTCCGACCGTTAGTGTGTATGACAGCTATATGCTATAGTGATCCGATCCAAACAATTTTTTCCTTAGATAATGATCCGTGCAAATAACGTGAAGATATTTTGTCAAATGAAAAAGTTTTCAATGTAAGTATTTGATTCCGGTCGTTCAGTTTGTATAACAGCTATATGCTATAGTGATCCGATCTTAACAATTTCTTCGGAAATTCTATTATTACCTTTAGTAATAATCCGTTGCAAATTACGTGAAAATATCTGGACATATAAAAAAGTTTTTAACTGAAGCACTTGATTCCGACCGTTAGTGTGTATGACAGCTATATGCTATAGTGATCCGATCCAAACAATTTTTTCCTTAGATAATGATCCGTGCAAATAACGTGAAGATATCTTGTCAAATGAAAAAGTTTTCATTATAAGTATTTGATTCCGGTCGTTCAGTTTGTATGACAGCTATATGCTATAGTGATCCGATCTAAACAATTTCTTCGGAGATTCTATTATTACCTTAGATAATGATCCGTTGCAAATAACGTGAAGATATCTCGTCATATAAAAAAGTTTTCAATGTAAGCACTTGATTCCGACCGTTAGTATGTATGACAGCTATATGCTATAGTGATCTGATCCAAACAATTTTTTCCTTAGATAATGATCCGTGCAAATAACGTCAAGATATCTTGTCAAATGAAAAAATTTTTCAAGTTTGCACTTGCTATATGCTATAGTGATGCGATCCAAACAATTTTTTCCTTAGATAATAATCCGTGCAAATAACGTGAAGATATCTTGTCAAATGAAAAAGTTTTCATTATAAGTATTTGATTCCGGTCGTTCAGTTTGTATGACAGCTATATGCTATAGTGATCCGATCTAAACAATTTCTTCGGAGATTCTATTATTACCTTAGATAATGATCCGTTGCAAATAACGTGAAGATATCTCGTCATATAAAAAAGTTTTCAATGTAAGCACTTGATTCCGACCGTTAGTATGTATGACAGCTATATGCTATAGTGATCTGATCCAAACAATTTTTTCCTTAGATAATGATCCGTGCAAATAACGTCAAGATATCTTGTCAAATGAAAATTTTTTTCAAGTTTGCACTTGCTATATGCTATAGTGATCCGATCCAAACAATTCCTTTGGAGATTTCATTATTACCTTAGATAATGATCTGTTCCAAATAACGTGAAGATATCTTGTCAAATGAAAAAGTTTTCATTATAAGTATTTGATTCCGGTCGTTCAGTTTGTATGGCAGCTATATGCTATAGTGATGCGATCCAAACAGTTTCTGAAGAGATTCCATTCTTGCCTAAGATTATGATCCGTTCCAAATAATGTGAAGATATGTCGTCAAATGAAAAAGTTTTCAATGTTAGCACTTGATTGCGTTCGTTCAGTTTGTATGGCAGCTATATGCTATAGTGATGCGATCCAAACAGTTTCATCAGTGATTCCATTATTGCCTTAGATAACGATCCGTTCCAAATTTCGTGAAAATATCTCGGCATATGAAAAAGTTTTCAATGTAAGCACTTGATTCCGATCGTTCAGTTTGTATGCCAGCTATATGCTATAGTGATCCGATCCAAACAATTCCTTTGGAGATTTCATTATTACCTTAGATAATGATCTGTTCCAAATAACGTGAAGATATCTTGTCAAATGAAAAAGTTTTCATTATAAGTATTTGATTCCGGTCGTTCAGTTTGTATGACAGCTATATGCTATAGTGATCCGATCTAAACAATTTCTTCGGAGATTCTATTATTACCTTAGATAATGATCCGTTGCAAATAACGTCAAGATATCTCGTCATATAAAAAAGTTTTCAATGTAAGCACTTGATTCCGACCGTTAGTATGTATGACAGCTATATGCTATAGTGATCTGATCCAAACAATTTTTTCCTTAGATAATGATCCGTGCAAATAACGTCAAGATATCTTGTCAAATGAAAATTTTTTTCAAGTTTGCACTTGCTATATGCTATAGTGATCCGATCCAAACAATTCCTTTGGAGATTTCATTATTACCTTAGATAATGATCTGTTCCAAATAACGTGAAGATATATTGTCAAATGAAAAAGTTTTCAATGTTAGCACTTGGTTGCGTTCGTTCAGTTTGTATAGCAGCTATATGCTATAGTGATTCGATCCAAACAATTTTTTTCCTTAGATAATAATCCGTGCAAATAACGTGAAGATATCTTGTCAAATGAAAAAGTTTTCAATATAAGCATTTGATTCCGGTCGTTCAGTTTGTATGACAGCTATATGCTATATTGATCGTATCTTAACAATTTCTTCGGAAATTCCATTATTACCTTAGGTAATGATCCGTTGCAAATTACGTGACGATATCTGGTCATATAAAAAAGTTTTCAACTTAAGCACTTGATTCCGACCGTTTGTGTGTATGACAGCTATATGCTATAGTGATCCAATCCAAACAATTTTTTCCTTAGATAGTGATCCGTGCAAATAACGTGAAAATATCTTGTCATATAAAAACCTTTTCAATCTAAGCACTTGATTGCGTTCGTTCAGTTTGTATGGCAGCTATATGCTATAGTGATCCGATCCAAACAGTTTTTGAAGAGATTCCGTTATTACCTTAGATAATGATCCGTTCCAAGTTTCGTAAAGATATCTCGTCAAATGAAAAAGTTATCAATGCAAGCACTTGATTGCGATCGTTCAGTTTGTATGGCAGCTATATGCTATAGTGATCCGATCCAAACAGTTTCATCAGAGATTCCATTATTGCCTTAGATAATGATCCGTTCCAAAATTCGTGAATATATCTCGTCAAATGCAAAAGTTATCCATGCAAGCACTTGATCCCGATCGTTCAGTTTGTATGGCAGCTATATGCCTTACCGAGCCGATCCAAACAATTTCTTCGGAGATTGCATTATTGCCTTAGATAATGATCCGTTTCCAATTACGTGAAGATATCTCGTCAAATGAAAAAGTTTTCCATGTAAGCACTTGATTGCGATCTTTCGGTTTGTATGACGGCTATATGCTGTAGTGATCCGGTCCAAACAATTTTTTCCTTACATAATAATCCTTGCGAATTACGTCGAGACATATCAAAACGTTTTCAATATAAGCACTTGATTCTGATCGTGCATTTTGTATGGCAGCTATATGCCTTACCGAGCCGATCCAAACAATTTCTTCGGAGATTCCATTATTGCTTTAGATAATGAACCGTCCCAAATTTTGTGAAGATATCTTGTCAAATGAAAAGTTATCAATGCAAGCAGTTGATCCCAATCGTTCAGTTTGTATGACACCTATATGCTATAGTAATCCGATCCAAACAATTCCTCCGGAGGTTCCTTTATTGCTTTAGCTTATTATCCTCTTCAAATTTCGCTAATATATCTCGTCAAATGAAAAAGTTTTCAATGTAAGCACTTGATTGCGATCGTTCAGTTTGTATGGAAGCTTAATACTATAGTGAGCCGATCCTAACAATTTCTTCGGAGATTCCATTATTGCCAGCTATGTGCTATAGTGATCCGATCCAAACAACTCCTCCTGAGGTTCCCTTTTTGCATTAGCTAATTATCCTCTCCAAATTTCGTGAATATATCTCGTCAAAAAAAAGGTTTTCAATGAAAGCACTTGATTACGATCGTTCAGTTTGTATGGCAGCTTAATGCTATAGTGAGCCGATCCTAACAATTTTTTCGGAGATTCCATTATTGCCTTAGGTTACGAGCTGTTCCAAATTACGTGAAGATATCTCGTCAAATGAAAAAGTTTTCAATGTAAGCACTTGATTCCGATCGTTCAGTTTGTATGCCAGCTATATGCTATAGTGATCCGATCCAAACAATTCCTTTGGAGATTTCATTATTACCTTAGATAATGATCTGTTCCAAATAACGTGAAGATATCTTGTCAAATGAAAAAGTTTTCATTATAAGTATTTGATTCCGGTCGTTCAGTTTGTATGACAGCTATATGCTATAGTGATCCGATCTAAACAATTTCTTCGGAGATTCTATTATTACCTTAGATAATGATCCGTTGCAAATAACGTGAAGATATCTCGTCATATAAAAAAGTTTTCAATGTAAGCACTTGATTCCGACCGTTAGTATGTATGACAGCTATATGCTATAGTGATCTGATCCAAACAATTTTTTCCTTAGACAATGATCCGTGCAAATAACGTCAAGATATCTTGTCAAATGAAAAATTTTTTCAAGTTTGCACTTGCTATATGCTATAGTGATGCGATCCAAACAATTTTTTCCTTAGATTATGATCGTTGCAAATAACGTGAAGATATATTGTCAAATGAAAAAGTTTTCAATGTTAGCACTTGATTGCGTTCGTTCAGTTTGTATAGCAGCTATATGCTATAGTGATTCGATCCAAACAATTTTTTTCCTTAGATAATAATCCGTGCAAATAACGTGAAGATATCTTGTCAAATGAAAAAGTTTTCAATATAAGCATTTGATTCCGGTCGTTCAGTTTGTATGACAGCTATATGCTATATTGATCCTATCTTAACAATTTCTTCGGAAATTCCATTATTACCTTAGGTAATGATCCGTTGCAAATTACGTGACGATATCTGGTCATATAAAAAAGTTTTCAACTTAAGCACTTGATTCCGACCGTTAGTGTGTATGACAGCTATATGCTATAGTGATCCAATCCAAACAATTTTTTCCTTAGATAGTGATCCGTGCAAATAACGTGAAAATATCTTGTCAAATAAAAACCTTTTCAATCTAAGCACTTGATTGCGTTCGTTCAGTTTGTATGGCAGCTACATGCTATAGTGATCCGATCCAAACAGTTTCTGAAGAGATTCCGTTATTACCTTAGATAATGATCCGTTCCAAGTTTCGTAAAGATATCTCGTCAAATGAAAAAGTTATCAGTGCAAGCACATGATTGCGATCGTTCAGTTTGTATGGCAGCTATATGCTATAGTGATCCGATCCAAACAGTTTCATCAGAGATTCCATTATTGCCTTAGATAATGATCCGTTCCAAAATTCGTGAATATATCTTGTCAAATGCAAAAGTTATCCATGCAAGCACTTGATCCCGATCGTTCAGTTTGTATGGCAGCTATATGCCTTACCGATCCGATCCAAACAATTTCTTCGGAGATTGCATTATTGCCTTAGATAATGATCCGTTTCCAATTACGTGAAGATATCTCGTCAAATGAAAATGTTTTCTATACAAGAACTTGATTGCGATCGTTCAATTTGTATGACAGCTATATGCTATAGTGATCCGATCCTAACAATTTTCGGAGATTCCATTATTACGTTAGATAATGATCTGTTCCAAATTTGGTGAAGATATCTCGTCATATAAAAACGTTTTCAATGCAAGTACTTGATTGCGATCGTTCAGTTTGTATAGCAGCTATATGCTATAGTCATCCGATCCAAACAATTCCTTCGGAGATTCCATAATTACTTTAGATAATGAGCTGTTCCAAATTTCGTGAATATATCTCGTCAAATGAAAAAGTTTTTAATGTAAGCACTTGATTGCGATCGTTCAGTTTGTATGGCAGCTATATGCTATAGTGATGTGATCCTAACAGTTTTTTCGGAGATTCCATTATATCCTTATATAATGATTCGTTCCAAATTACGTGAAGATATCTCGTCAAATGAAAAAGTTTTCAATGTAAGCAATTGATTTCGATGGTTTAGTTTGTATGACAGCTATATGCTATCATGATCCGATCCAGACAATTCCTTCGGAGAGTCCATTATTGCCATATCTTATTAGCTATTCCAAATTTCGTGAATATATCTCGTCAAATGAAAAAGTTTTCAATGTAAGCACTTGATTGCGATCGTTCAGTTTGTATAGCAGCTATATGCTATAGTCATCCGATCCAAACAATTCCTTCGGAGATTCCATTATTGCTTTAGATAATGAGCTGTTCCAAATTTCGTGAACAATTTTTTCCTTAGATAATGATCCGTGCAAATAACGTGAAGATATCATGTCAAATGAAAAAGTTTTCAATGTTAGCACTTGATTGCGTTCGTCCAGTTTGTATGGCAACTATATGCTATAGTGATCCGATTCAAATAATTTTTTCCTTTCAATGTAAGCAATTGATTGCGATCGTTCAGTTTGTATGGCAGCTATATGCTATAGTTATCCAATCCAAACAATTCCTTCGGAGATTCCATTATTGCTTTAGATAATGAGCTGTTCCAAATTTCGTGAATATATCTCGTCAAATGAAAAAGTTTTCAATGTAAGCACTTGATTGCGATCGTTCAGTTTGTATGGCAGCTATATGCTATAGTGATTCGATCCAAACAATTCCCTCGGAGGTTCCATTATTGCCTTAGGTAATGATCCGTTCCCAATTACGTGAAGATATCTCGTCAAATAAAAAAGTTTTCAATTGAAGCATTTGATTTCGATGGTTCAGTTTGTATGACAGCTATATGCTATAGTTATCCAATCCAAACAATTCCTTCGGAGATTGCATTATTGCTTTAGATAATGAGCTGTTCCAAATTTCGTGAATATATCTCGTCAAATGAAAAAGTTTTCAATGTAAGCACTTGATTGCGATCGTTCAGTTTTTATGGCAGTTTAATGCTATAGTGATCCAATCCAAACAATTCCTTCGGAGATTCCATTATTACTTTAGATAATGAGCTGTTCCAAATTTCGTGAATATATCTCGTCATATAAAAAAGTTTTCAATGTAAGCACTTGATTCCGACCGTTAGTATGTATGACAGCTATATGCTATAGTGATCTGATCCAAACAATTTTTTCCTTAGACAATGATCCGTGCAAATAACGTGAAGATATCTTGTCAAATGAAAAAGTTTTCAATATAAGCATTTGATTCCGGTCGTTCAGTTTGTATGACAGCTATATGCTATATTGATCGTATCTTAACAATTTCTTCGGAAATTCCATTATTACCTTAGGTAATGATCCGTTGCAAATTACGTGACGATATCTGGTCATATAAAAAAGTTTTCAACTTAAGCACTTGATTCCGACCGTTTGTGTGTATGACAGCTATATGCTATAGTGATCCAATCCAAACAATTTTTTCCTTAGATAGTGATCCGTGCAAATAACGTGAAAATATCTTGTCATATAAAAACCTTTTCAATCTAAGCACTTGATTGCATTCGTTCAGTTTGTATGGCAGCTATATGCTATAGTGATCCGATCCAAACAGTTTTTGAAGAGATTCCGTTATTACCTTAGATAATGATCCGTTCCAAGTTTCGTAAAGATATCTCGTCAAATGAAAAAGTTATCAATGCAAGCACTTGATTGCGATCGTTCAGTTTGTATGGCAGCTATATGCTATAGTGATCCGATCCAAACAGTTTCATCAGAGATTCCATTATTGCCTTAGATAATGATCCGTTCCAAAATTCGTGAATATATCTCGTCAAATGCAAAAGTTATCCATGCAAGCACTTGATCCCGATCGTTCAGTTTGTATGGCAGCTATATGCCTTACCGAGCCGATCCAAACAATTTCTTCGGAGATTGCATTATTGCCTTAGATAATGATCCGTTTCCAATTACGTGAAGATATCTCGTCAAATGAAAAAGTTTTCCATGTAAGCACTTGATTGCGATCTTTCGGTTTGTATGACGGCTATATGCTGTAGTGATCCGGTCCAAACAATTTTTTCCTTACATAATAATCCTTGCGAATTACGTCGAGACATATCAAAACGTTTTCAATATAAGCACTTGATTCTGATCGTGCATTTTGTATGGCAGCTATATGCCTTACCGAGCAGATCCAAACAATTTCTTCGGAGATTCCATTATTGCTTTAGATAATGAACCGTCCCAAATTTTGTGAAGATATCTTGTCAAATGAAAAGTTATCAATGCAAGCAGTTGATCCCAATCGTTCAGTTTGTATGACACCTATATGCTATAGTAATCCGATCCAAACAATTCCTCCGGAGGTTCCTTTATTGCTTTAGCTTATTATCCTCTTCAAATTTCGCTAATATATCTCGTCAAATGAAAAAGTTTTCAATGTAAGCACTTGATTGCGATCGTTCAGTTTGTATGGAAGCTTAATACTATAGTGAGCCGATCCTAACAATTTCTTCGGAGATTCCATTATTGCCAGCTATGTGCTATAGTGATCCGATCCAAACAACTCCTCCTGAGGTTCCCTTTTTGCATTAGCTAATTATCCTCTCCAAATTTCGTGAATATATCTCGTCAAAAAAAAGGTTTTCAATGAAAGCACTTGATTACGATCGTTCAGTTTGTATGGCAGCTTAATGCTATAGTGAGCCGATCCTAACAATTTTTTCGGAGATTCCATTATTGCCTTAGGTTACGAGCTGTTCCAAATTACGTGAAGATATCTCGTCAAATGAAAAAGTTTTCAATGTAAGCACTTGATTCCGATCGTTCAGTTTGTATGCCAGCTATATGCTATAGTGATCCGATCCAAACAATTCCTTTGGAGATTTGATTATTACCTTAGATAATGATCTGTTCCAAATAACGTGAAGATATCTTGTCAAATGAAAAAGTTTTCATTATAAGTATTTGATTCCGGTCGTTCAGTTTGTATGACAGCTATATGCTATAGTGATCCGATCTAAACAATTTCTTCGGAGATTCTATTATTACCTTAGATAATGATCCGTTGCAAATAACGTGAAGATATCTCGTCATATAAAAAAGTTTTCAATGTAAGCACTTGATTCCGACCGTTAGTATGTATGACAGCTATATGCTATAGTGATCTGATCCAAACAATTTTTTCCTTAGACAATGATCCGTGCAAATAACGTCAAGATATCTTGTCAAATGAAAAATTTTTTCAAGTTTGCACTTGCTATATGCTATAGTGATGCGATCCAAACAATTTTTTCCTTAGATTATGATCGTTGCAAATAACGTGAAGATATATTGTCAAATGAAAAAGTTTTCAATGTTAGCACTTGATTGCGTTCGTTCAGTTTGTATAGCAGCTATATGCTATAGTGATTCGATCCAAACAATTTTTTTCCTTAGATAATAATCCGTGCAAATAACGTGAAGATATCTTGTCAAATGAAAAAGTTTTCAATATAAGCATTTGATTCCGGTCGTTCAGTTTGTATGACAGCTATATGCTATATTGATCCTATCTTAACAATTTCTTCGGAAATTCCATTATTACCTTAGGTAATGATCCGTTGCAAATTACGTGACGATATCTGGTCATATAAAAAAGTTTTCAACTTAAGCACTTGATTCCGACCGTTAGTGTGTATGACAGCTATATGCTATAGTGATCCAATCCAAACAATTTTTTCCTTAGATAGTGATCCGTGCAAATAACGTGAAAATATCTTGTCAAATAAAAACCTTTTCAATCTAAGCACTTGATTGCGTTCGTTCAGTTTGTATGGCAGCTACATGCTATAGTGATCCGATCCAAACAGTTTCTGAAGAGATTCCGTTATTACCTTAGATAATGATCCGTTCCAAGTTTCGTAAAGATATCTCGTCAAATGAAAAAGTTATCAATGCAAGCACATGATTGCGATCGTTCAGTTTGTATGGCAGCTATATGCTATAGTGATCCGATCCAAACAGTTTCATCAGAGATTCCATTATTGCCTTAGATAATGATCCGTTCCAAAATTCGTGAATATATCTTGTCAAATGCAAAAGTTATCCATGCAAGCACTTGATCCCGATCGTTCAGTTTGTATGGCAGCTATATGCCTTACCGATCCGATCCAAACAATTTCTTCGGAGATTGCATTATTGCCTTAGATAATGATCCGTTTCCAATTACGTGAAGATATCTCGTCAAATGAAAATGTTTTCTATACAAGAACTTGATTGCGATCGTTCAATTTTTATGACAGCTATATGCTATAGTGATCCGATCCTAACAATTTTCGGAGATTCCATTATTACGTTAGATAATGATCTGTTCCAAATTTGGTGAAGATATCTCGTCATATAAAAACGTTTTCAATGCAAGTACTTGATTGCGATCGTTCAGTTTGTATAGCAGCTATATGCTATAGTCATCCGATCCAAACAATTCCTTCGGAGATTCCATAATTACTTTAGATAATGAGCTGTTCCAAATTTCGTGAATATATCTCGTCAAATGAAAAAGTTTTTAATGTAAGCACTTGATTGCGATCGTTCAGTTTGTATGGCAGCTATATGCTATAGTGATGTGATCCTAACAGTTTTTTCGGAGATTCCATTATATCCTTATATAATGATTCGTTCCAAATTACGTGAAGATATCTCGTCAAATGAAAAAGTTTTCAATGTAAGCAATTGATTTCGATGGTTTAGTTTGTATGACAGCTATATGCTATCATGATCCGATCCAGACAATTCCTTCGGAGAGTCCATTATTGCCATATCTTATTAGCTATTCCAAATTTCGTGAATATATCTCGTCAAATGAAAAAGTTTTCAATGTAAGCACTTGATTGCGATCGTTCAGTTTGTATAGCAGCTATATGCTATAGTCATCCGATCCAAACAATTCCTTCGGAGATTCCATTATTGCTTTAGATAATGAGCTGTTCCAAATTTCGTGAACAATTTTTTCCTTAGATAATGATCCGTGCAAATAACGTGAAGATATCATGTCAAATGAAAAAGTTTTCAATGTTAGCACTTGATTGCGTTCGTCCAGTTTGTATGGCAACTATATGCTATAGTGATCCGATTCAAATAATTTTTTCCTTTCAATGTAAGCAATTGATTGCGATCGTTCAGTTTGTATGGCAGCTATATGCTATAGTTATCCAATCCAAACAATTCCTTCGGAGATTCCATTATTGCTTTAGATAATGAGCTGTTCCAAATTTCGTGAATATATCTCGTCAAATGAAAAAGTTTTCAATGTAAGCACTTGATTGCGATCGTTCAGTTTGTATGGCAGCTATATGCTATAGTGATTCGATCCAAACAATTCCCTCGGAGGTTCCATTATTGCCTTAGGTAATGATCCGTTCCCAATTACGTGAAGATATCTCGTCAAATAAAAAAGTTTTCAATTGAAGCATTTGATTTCGATGGTTCAGTTTGTATGACAGCTATATGCTATAGTTATCCAATCCAAACAATTCCTTCGGAGATTGCATTATTGCTTTAGATAATGAGCTGTTCCAAATTTCGTGAATATATCTCGTCAAATGAAAAAGTTTTCAATGTAAGCACTTGATTGCGATCGTTCAGTTTTTATGGCAGTTTAATGCTATAGTGATCCAATCCAAACAATTCCTTCGGAGATTCCATTATTACTTTAGATAATGAGCTGTTCCAAATTTCGTGAATATATCTCGTCAAATGAAAAAGTTTTCAATGTAAGCACTTGATTGCGATCGTTCAGTTTGTATGGCAGCTATATGCTATAGTGATGTGATCCTAACAGTTTTTTCGGAGATTCCATTATATCCTTATATAATGATTCGTTCCAAATTACGTGAAGATATCTCGTCAAATGAAAAAGTTTTCAATGTAAGCAATTGATTTCGATGGTTCAGTTTGTATGACAGCTATATGCTATAGAGATCCAATCCAAACAATTCCTTCGGAGATTCCATTATTGCTTTAGATAATGAGCTGTTCCAAATTTCGTGAATGTATATCGTCAGATGAAAAAGTTTTCAATGTAAGCACTTGATTGCGATCGTTCAGTTTATATGGCAGCTATATGCTATAGTGATGTGATCCTAACAGTTTTTTCGGAGATTCCATTATATCCTTATATAATGATTCGTTCCAAATTACGTGAAGATACCTCGTCAGATGAAAAAGTTTTCAATGTAAGCAATTGATTTCGATGGTTTAGTTTGTATGACAGCTATATGCTATCATGATCCGATCCAGACAATTCCTTCGGAGAGTCCATTATTGCCATATCTTATTAGCTATTCCAAATTTCGTGAATATATCTCGTCAAATGAAAAAGTTTTCAATGTAAGCACTTGATTGCGATCGTTCAGTTTGTATGGCAGCTATATGCTATAGTGATGTGATCCTAACAGTTTTTTCGGAGATTCCATTATATCCTTATATAATGATTCGTTCCAAATTACGTGAAGATATCTCGTCAAATGAAAAAGTTTTCAATGTAAGCAATTGATTTCGATGGTTCAGTTTGTATGACAGCTATATGCTATAGTGATCCAATCCAAACAATTCCTTCGGAGATTCCATTAGTGCTGTAGATAATGAGCTGTTCCAAATTTCGCGAATATATCTCGTCAAATGAAAAAGTTTTTAATGTAAGCACTTGATTGCGATCGTTCAGTTTGTATGGCAGCTATATGCTATAGTGATGTGATCCTAACAGTTTTTTCGGAGATTCCATTAAATCCTTATATAGTGATTCGTTCCAAATTACGTGAAGATATCTCGTCAAATGAAAAAGTTTTCAATGTAAGCAATTGATTTCGATGGTTTAGTTTGTATGACAGCTATATGCTATAGAGATCCAATCCAAACAATTCCCTCGGAGATTCCATTATTGCTTTAGATAATGAGCTGTTCCAAATTTCGTGAACAATTTTTTCGTTAGATAATGATCCGTGCAAATAACGTGGAGATATCTTGTCAAATGAAAAATGTTTTCAATGTAAGCACTTGATTGCGATCGTTCAGTTTGTATGGCAGCTATATGCTATAGTGATCCGATCCAAACAATTCCTTCGGAGGTTCCATTATTGCCTTAGGTAATGATCGTTCCCAATTACGTGAAGATATCTCGTCAAATGAAAATGTTTTCTATACAAGCACTTGATTGCGATCGTTCAATTTGTATGACAGCTATATGCTATAGTGATCCAATCCAAACAATTCCTTTGGAGATTCCATTATTACTTTAGATAATGAGCTGTTCCAAATTTCGTGAATATATCTCGTCAAATGAAAAAGTTTTCAATGTAAGCACTTGATTGCGATCGTTCAGTTTGTATGGCAGCTATATGCTATAGTGATCCGATCCAAACAGTTTCATCAGAGATTCCATTATTGCCTTAGATAATGATCCGTTCCAAAATTCGTGAATATATCTTGTCAAATGCAAAAGTTATCCATGCAAGCACTTGATCCCGATCGTTCAGTTTGTATGGCAGCTATATGCCTTACCGATCCGATCCAAACAATTTCTTCGGAGATTGCATTATTGCCTTAGATAATGATCCGTTTCCAATTACGTGAAGATATCTCGTCAAATGAAAATGTTTTCTATACAAGAACTTGATTGCGATCGTTCAATTTTTATGACAGCTATATGCTATAGTGATCCGATCCTAACAATTTTCGGAGATTCCATTATTACGTTAGATAATGATCTGTTCCAAATTTGGTGAAGATATCTCGTCATATAAAAACGTTTTCAATGCAAGTACTTGATTGCGATCGTTCAGTTTGTATAGCAGCTATATGCTATAGTCATCCGATCCAAACAATTCCTTCGGAGATTCCATAATTACTTTAGATAATGAGCTGTTCCAAATTTCGTGAATATATCTCGTCAAATGAAAAAGTTTTTAATGTAAGCACTTGATTGCGATCGTTCAGTTTGTATGGCAGCTATATGCTATAGTGATGTGATCCTAACAGTTTTTTCGGAGATTCCATTATATCCTTATATAATGATTCGTTCCAAATTACGTGAAGATATCTCGTCAAATGAAAAAGTTTTCAATGTAAGCAATTGATTTCGATGGTTTAGTTTGTATGACAGCTATATGCTATCATGATCCGATCCAGACAATTCCTTCGGAGAGTCCATTATTGCCATATCTTATTAGCTATTCCAAATTTCGTGAATATATCTCGTCAAATGAAAAAGTTTTCAATGTAAGCACTTGATTGCGATCGTTCAGTTTGTATAGCAGCTATATGCTATAGTCATCCGATCCAAACAATTCCTTCGGAGATTCCATTATTGCTTTAGATAATGAGCTGTTCCAAATTTCGTGAACAATTTTTTCCTTAGATAATGATCCGTGCAAATAACGTGAAGATATCATGTCAAATGAAAAAGTTTTCAATGTTAGCACTTGATTGCGTTCGTCCAGTTTGTATGGCAACTATATGCTATAGTGATCCGATTCAAATAATTTTTTCCTTTCAATGTAAGCAATTGATTGCGATCGTTCAGTTTGTATGGCAGCTATATGCTATAGTTATCCAATCCAAACAATTCCTTCGGAGATTCCATTATTGCTTTAGATAATGAGCTGTTCCAAATTTCGTGAATATATCTCGTCAAATGAAAAAGTTTTCAATGTAAGCACTTGATTGCGATCGTTCAGTTTGTATGGCAGCTATATGCTATAGTGATTCGATCCAAACAATTCCCTCGGAGGTTCCATTATTGCCTTAGGTAATGATCCGTTCCCAATTACGTGAAGATATCTCGTCAAATAAAAAAGTTTTCAATTGAAGCATTTGATTTCGATGGTTCAGTTTGTATGACAGCTATATGCTATAGTTATCCAATCCAAACAATTCCTTCGGAGATTGCATTATTGCTTTAGATAATGAGCTGTTCCAAATTTCGTGAATATATCTCGTCAAATGAAAAAGTTTTCAATGTAAGCACTTGATTGCGATCGTTCAGTTTTTATGGCAGTTTAATGCTATAGTGATCCAATCCAAACAATTCCTTCGGAGATTCCATTATTACTTTAGATAATGAGCTGTTCCAAATTTCGTGAATATATCTCGTCAAATGAAAAAGTTTTCAATGTAAGCACTTGATTGCGATCGTTCAGTTTGTATGGCAGCTATATGCTATAGTGATGTGATCCTAACAGTTTTTTCGGAGATTCCATTATATCCTTATATAATGATTCGTTCCAAATTACGTGAAGATATCTCGTCAAATGAAAAAGTTTTCAATGTAAGCAATTGATTTCGATGGTTCAGTTTGTATGACAGCTATATGCTATAGAGATCCAATCCAAACAATTCCTTCGGAGATTCCATTATTGCTTTAGATAATGAGCTGTTCCAAATTTCGTGAATGTATATCGTCAGATGAAAAAGTTTTCAATGTAAGCACTTGATTGCGATCGTTCAGTTTATATGGCAGCTATATGCTATAGTGATGTGATCCTAACAGTTTTTTCGGAGATTCCATTATATCCTTATATAATGATTCGTTCCAAATTACGTGAAGATACCTCGTCAGATGAAAAAGTTTTCAATGTAAGCAATTGATTTCGATGGTTTAGTTTGTATGACAGCTATATGCTATCATGATCCGATCCAGACAATTCCTTCGGAGAGTCCATTATTGCCATATCTTATTAGCTATTCCAAATTTCGTGAATATATCTCGTCAAATGAAAAAGTTTTCAATGTAAGCACTTGATTGCGATCGTTCAGTTTGTATGGCAGCTATATGCTATAGTGATGTGATCCTAACAGTTTTTTCGGAGATTCCATTATATCCTTATATAATGATTCGTTCCAAATTACGTGAAGATATCTCGTCAAATGAAAAAGTTTTCAATGTAAGCAATTGATTTCGATGGTTCAGTTTGTATGACAGCTATATGCTATAGTGATCCAATCCAAACAATTCCTTCGGAGATTCCATTAGTGCTGTAGATAATGAGCTGTTCCAAATTTCGCGAATATATCTCGTCAAATGAAAAAGTTTTTAATGTAAGCACTTGATTGCGATCGTTCAGTTTGTATGGCAGCTATATGCTATAGTGATGTGATCCTAACAGTTTTTTCGGAGATTCCATTAAATCCTTATATAGTGATTCGTTCCAAATTACGTGAAGATATCTCGTCAAATGAAAAAGTTTTCAATGTAAGCAATTGATTTCGATGGTTTAGTTTGTATGACAGCTATATGCTATAGAGATCCAATCCAAACAATTCCCTCGGAGATTCCATTATTGCTTTAGATAATGAGCTGTTCCAAATTTCGTGAACAATTTTTTCGTTAGATAATGATCCGTGCAAATAACGTGGAGATATCTTGTCAAATGAAAAATGTTTTCAATGTAAGCACTTGATTGCGATCGTTCAGTTTGTATGGCAGCTATATGCTATAGTGATCCGATCCAAACAATTCCTTCGGAGGTTCCATTATTGCCTTAGGTAATGATCGTTCCCAATTACGTGAAGATATCTCGTCAAATGAAAATGTTTTCTATACAAGCACTTGATTGCGATCGTTCAATTTGTATGACAGCTATATGCTATAGTGATCCAATCCAAACAATTCCTTTGGAGATTCCATTATTACTTTAGATAATGAGCTGTTCCAAATTTCGTGAATATATCTCGTCAAATGAAAAAGTTTTCAATGTAAGCACTTGATTGCGATCGTTCAGTTTGTATGGCAGCTATATGCTATAGTGATGTGATCCTAACAGTTTTTTCGGAGATTCCATTATATCCTTATATAATGATTCGTTCCAAATTACGTGAAGATATCTCGTCAAATAAAAAAGTTTTCAATGTAAGCAATTGATTTCGATGGTTCAGTTTGTATGACAGCTATATGCTATAGTGATCCAATCCAAACAATTCCTTCGGAGATTCCATTAGTGCTGCAGATAATGAGCTGTTCCAAATTTCGCGAATATATCTCGTCAAATGAAAAAGTTTTCAATGTAAGCACTTGATTGCGATCGTTCAGTTTTTATGGCAGTTTAATGCTATAGTGATCCAATCCAAACAATTCCTTCGGAGGTTCCATTATTGCCTTAGGTAATGATCCGTTCCTAATTACGTGAAGATATCTCGTCAAATAAAAAAGTTTTCAATGTAAGCACTTGATTGCGATCGTTCAGTTTTTATGGCAGTTTAATGCTATAGTGATCCAATCCAAACAATTCCTTCGGAGATTCCATTATTACTTTAGATAATGAGCTGTTCCAAATTTCGTGAATATATCTCGTCAAATGAAAAAGTTTTCAATGTAAGCACTTGATTGCGATCGTTCAGTTTGTATGGCAGCTATATGCTATAGTGATGTGATCCTAACAGTTTTTTCGGAGATTCCATTATATCCTTATATAATGATTCGTTCCAAATTACGTGAAGATATCTCGTCAAATGAAAAAGTTTTCAATGTAAGCAATTGATTTCGATGGTTCAGTTTGTATGACAGCTATATGCTATAGAGATCCAATCCAAACAATTCCTTCGGAGATTCCATTATTGCTTTAGATAATGAGCTGTTCCAAATTTCGTGAATGTATATCGTCAGATGAAAAAGTTTTCAATGTAAGCACTTGATTGCGATCGTTCAGTTTATATGGCAGCTATATGCTATAGTGATGTGATCCTAACAGTTTTTTCGGAGATTCCATTATATCCTTATATAATGATTCGTTCCAAATTACGTGAAGATATCTCGTCAAATGAAAAAGTTTTCAATGTAAGCAATTGATTTCGATGGTTTAGTTTGTATGACAGCTATATGCTATCATGATCCGATCCAGACAATTCCTTCGGAGAGTCCATTATTGCCATATCTTATTAGCTATTCCAAATTTCGTGAATATATCTCGTCAAATGAAAAAGTTTTCAATGTAAGCACTTGATTGCGATCGTTCAGTTTGTATGGCAGCTATATGCTATAGTGATGTGATCCTAACAGTTTTTTCGGAGATTCCATTATATCCTTATATAATGATTCGTTCCAAATTACGTGAAGATATCTCGTCAAATGAAAAAGTTTTCAATGTAAGCAATTGATTTCGATGGTTCAGTTTGTATGACAGCTATATGCTATAGTGATCCAATCCAAACAATTCCTTCGGAGATTCCATTAGTGCTGTAGATAATGAGCTGTTCCAAATTTCGCGAATATATCTCGTCAAATGAAAAAGTTTTTAATGTAAGCACTTGATTGCGATCGTTCAGTTTGTATGGCAGCTATATGCTATAGTGATGTGATCCTAACAGTTTTTTCGGAGATTCCATTATATCCTTATATAGTGATTCGTTCCAAATTACGTGAAGATATCTCGTCAAATGAAAAAGTTTTCAATGTAAGCAATTGATTTCGATGGTTTAGTTTGTATGACAGCTATATGCTATAGAGATCCAATCCAAACAATTCCCTCGGAGATTCCATTATTGCTTTAGATAATGAGCTGTTCCAAATTTCGTGAACAATTTTTTCGTTAGATAATGATCCGTGCAAATAACGTGGAGATATCTTGTCAAATGAAAAATGTTTTCAATGTAAGCACTTGATTGCGATCGTTCAGTTTGTATGGCAGCTATATGCTATAGTGATCCGATCCAAACAATTCCTTCGGAGGTTCCATTATTGCCTTAGGTAATGATCGTTCCCAATTACGTGAAGATATCTCGTCAAATGAAAATGTTTTCTATACAAGCACTTGATTGCGATCGTTCAGTTTGTATGACAGCTATATGCTATAGTGATCCAATCCAAACAATTCCTTCGGAGATTCCATTATTACTTTAGATAATGAGCTGTTCCAAATTTCGTGAATATATCTCGTCAAATGAAAAAGTTTTCAATGTAAGCACTTGATTGCGATCGTTCAGTTTGTATGGCAGCTATATGCTGTAGTGATGTGATCCTAACAGTTTTTTCGGAGATTCCATTATATCCTTATATAATGATTCGTTCCAAATTACGTGAAGATATCTCGTCAAATGAAAAAGTTTTCAATGTAAGCAATTGATTTCGATGGTTCAGTTTGTATGACAGCTATATGCTATAGTGATCCAATCCAAACAATTCCTTCGGAGATTCCATTAGTGCTGTAGATAATGAGCTGTTCCAAATTTCGCGAATATATCTCGTCAAATGAAAAAGTTTTCAATGTAAGCACTTGATTGCGATCGTTCAGTTTTTATGGCAGTTTAATGCTATAGTGATCCAATCCAAACAATTCCTTCGGAGATTCCATTATTGCTTTAGATAATGAGTTGTTCCAAATTTCGTGTATATATCTCGTCAAATGAAAAAGTTTTCAATGTAAGCACTTGATTGCGATCGTTCAGTTTGTATGGCAGCTATATGCTATAGTGATTCGATCCAAACAATTCCTTCGGAGGTTCCATTATTGCCTTAGGTAATGATCCGTTCCCAATTACGTGAAGATATCTCGTCAAATAAAAAAGTTTTCAATTGAAGCAATTGATTTCGATGGTTCAGTTTGTATGGCAACTATATGCTTTAGTGATCCGATCCAAATAATTTTTTCCTTTCAATGTAAGCAATTGATTGCGTTCGTTCAGTTTGTATGGCAGCTATATGCTATAGTTATCCAATCCAAACAATTCCTTCGGAGATTCCATTATTGCTTTAGATAATGAGTTGTTCCAAATTTCGTGTATATATCTCGTCAAATGAAAAAGTTTTCAATGTAAGCACTTGATTGCGATCGTTCAGTTTGTATGGCAGCTATATGCTATAGTGATTCGATCCAAACAATTCCTTCGGAGGTTCCATTATTGCCTTAGGTAATGATCCGTTCCCAATTACGTGAAGATATCTCGTCAAATAAAAAAGTTTTCAATTGAAGCAATTGATTTCGATGGTTCAGTTTGTATGGCAACTATATGCTTTAGTGATCCGATCCAAATAATTTTTTCCTTTCAATGTAAGCAATTGATTGCGTTCGTTCAGTTTGTATGGCAGCTATATGCTATAGTGATCCAATCCAAACAATTCCTTCGGAGATTCCATTAGTGCTGTAGATAATGAGCTGTTCCAAATTTCGCGAATATATCTCGTCAAATGAAAAAGTTTTTAATGTAAGCACTTGATTTCGATGGTTCAGTTTGTATGACAGCTATATGCTATAGTGATGTGATCCTAACAGTTTTTTCGGAGATTCCATTATATTCTTATATAATGATTCGTTCCAAATTACGTGAAGATATCTCGTCAAATGAAAAAGTTTTCAATGTAAGCAATTGATTTCGATGGTTCAGTTTGTATGACAGCTATATGCTATAGTGATCCAATCCAAACAATTCCTTCGGAGATTCCATTAGTGCTGCAGATAATGAGCTGTTCCAAATTTCGCGAATATATCTCGTCAAATGAAAAAGTTTTCAATGTAAGCACTTGATTGCGATCGTTCAGTTTTTATGGCAGTTTAATGCTATAGTGATCCAATCCAAACAATTCCTTCGGAGGTTCTATTATTGCCTTAGGTAATGATCGTTCCCAATTACGTGAAGATATCTCGTCAAATGAAAATGTTTTCTATACAAGCACTTGATTGCGATCGTTCAATTTGTATGACAGCTATATGCTATAGTGATCCAATCCAAACAATTCCTTTGGAGATTCCATTATTACTTTAGATAATGAGCTGTTCCAAATTTCGTGAATATATCTCGTCAAATGAAAAAGTTTTCAATGTAAGCACTTGATTGCGATCGTTCAGTTTGTATGGCAGCTATATGCTATAGTGATGTGATCCTAACAGTTTTTTCGGAGATTCCATTATATCCTTATATAATGATTCGTTCCAAATTACGTGAAGATATCTCGTCAAATGAAAAAGTTTTCAATGTAAGCAATTGATTTCGATGGTTCAGTTTGTATGACAGCTATATGCTATAGTGATCCAATCCAAACAATTCCTTCGGAGATTCCATTAGTGCTGCAGATAATGAGCTGTTCCAAATTTCGCGAATATATCTCGTCAAATGAAAAAGTTTTCAATGTAAGCACTTGATTGCGATCGTTCAGTTTTTATGGCAGTTTAATGCTATAGTGATCCAATCCAAACAATTCCTTCGGAGGTTCCATTATTGCCTTAGGTAATGATCCGTTCCTAATTACGTGAAGATATCTCGTCAAATAAAAAAGTTTTCAATGTAAGCACTTGATTGCGATCGTTCAGTTTTTATGGCAGTTTAATGCTATAGTGATCCAATCCAAACAATTCCTTCGGAGATTCCATTATTACTTTAGATAATGAGCTGTTCCAAATTTCGTGAATATATCTCGTCAAATGAAAAAGTTTTCAATGTAAGCACTTGATTGCGATCGTTCAGTTTGTATGGCAGCTATATGCTATAGTGATGTGATCCTAACAGTTTTTTCGGAGATTCCATTATATCCTTATATAATGATTCGTTCCAAATTACGTGAAGATATCTCGTCAAATGAAAAAGTTTTCAATGTAAGCAATTGATTTCGATGGTTCAGTTTGTATGACAGCTATATGCTATAGTGATCCAATCCAAACAATTCCTTCGGAGATTCCATTAGTGCTGTAGATAATGAGCTGTTCCAAATTTCGCGAATATATCTCGTCAAATGAAAAAGTTTTTAATGTAAGCACTTGATTGCGATCGTTCAGTTTGTATGGCAGCTATATGCTATAGTGATGTGATCCTAACAGTTTTTTCGGAGATTCCATTAAATCCTTATATAGTGATTCGTTCCAAATTACGTGAAGATATCTCGTCAAATGAAAAAGTTTTCAATGTAAGCAATTGATTTCGATGGTTTAGTTTGTATGACAGCTATATGCTATAGAGATCCAATCCAAACAATTCCCTCGGAGATTCCATTATTGCTTTAGATAATGAGCTGTTCCAAATTTCGTGAACAATTTTTTCGTTAGATAATGATCCGTGCAAATAACGTGGAGATATCTTGTCAAATGAAAAATGTTTTCAATGTAAGCACTTGATTGCGATCGTTCAGTTTGTATGGCAGCTATATGCTATAGTGATCCGATCCAAACAATTCCTTCGGAGGTTCCATTATTGCCTTAGGTAATGATCGTTCCCAATTACGTGAAGATATCTCGTCAAATGAAAATGTTTTCTATACAAGCACTTGATTGCGATCGTTCAATTTGTATGACAGCTATATGCTATAGTGATCCAATCCAAACAATTCCTTTGGAGATTCCATTATTACTTTAGATAATGAGCTGTTCCAAATTTCGTGAATATATCTCGTCAAATGAAAAAGTTTTCAATGTAAGCACTTGATTGCGATCGTTCAGTTTGTATGGCAGCTATATGCTATAGTGATGTGATCCTAACAGTTTTTTCGGAGATTCCATTATATCCTTATATAATGATTCGTTCCAAATTACGTGAAGATATCTCGTCAAATAAAAAAGTTTTCAATGTAAGCAATTGATTTCGATGGTTCAGTTTGTATGACAGCTATATGCTATAGTGATCCAATCCAAACAATTCCTTCGGAGATTCCATTAGTGCTGCAGATAATGAGCTGTTCCAAATTTCGCGAATATATCTCGTCAAATGAAAAAGTTTTCAATGTAAGCACTTGATTGCGATCGTTCAGTTTTTATGGCAGTTTAATGCTATAGTGATCCAATCCAAACAATTCCTTCGGAGGTTCCATTATTGCCTTAGGTAATGATCCGTTCCTAATTACGTGAAGATATCTCGTCAAATAAAAAAGTTTTCAATGTAAGCACTTGATTGCGATCGTTCAGTTTTTATGGCAGTTTAATGCTATAGTGATCCAATCCAAACAATTCCTTCGGAGATTCCATTATTACTTTAGATAATGAGCTGTTCCAAATTTCGTGAATATATCTCGTCAAATGAAAAAGTTTTCAATGTAAGCACTTGATTGCGATCGTTCAGTTTGTATGGCAGCTATATGCTATAGTGATGTGATCCTAACAGTTTTTTCGGAGATTCCATTATATCCTTATATAATGATTCGTTCCAAATTACGTGAAGATATCTCGTCAAATGAAAAAGTTTTCAATGTAAGCAATTGATTTCGATGGTTCAGTTTGTATGACAGCTATATGCTATAGAGATCCAATCCAAACAATTCCTTCGGAGATTCCATTATTGCTTTAGATAATGAGCTGTTCCAAATTTCGTGAATGTATATCGTCAGATGAAAAAGTTTTCAATGTAAGCACTTGATTGCGATCGTTCAGTTTATATGGCAGCTATATGCTATAGTGATGTGATCCTAACAGTTTTTTCGGAGATTCCATTATATCCTTATATAATGATTCGTTCCAAATTACGTGAAGATATCTCGTCAAATGAAAAAGTTTTCAATGTAAGCAATTGATTTCGATGGTTTAGTTTGTATGACAGCTATATGCTATCATGATCCGATCCAGACAATTCCTTCGGAGAGTCCATTATTGCCATATCTTATTAGCTATTCCAAATTTCGTGAATATATCTCGTCAAATGAAAAAGTTTTCAATGTAAGCACTTGATTGCGATCGTTCAGTTTGTATGGCAGCTATATGCTATAGTGATGTGATCCTAACAGTTTTTTCGGAGATTCCATTATATCCTTATATAATGATTCGTTCCAAATTACGTGAAGATATCTCGTCAAATGAAAAAGTTTTCAATGTAAGCAATTGATTTCGATGGTTCAGTTTGTATGACAGCTATATGCTATAGTGATCCAATCCAAACAATTCCTTCGGAGATTCCATTAGTGCTGTAGATAATGAGCTGTTCCAAATTTCGCGAATATATCTCGTCAAATGAAAAAGTTTTTAATGTAAGCACTTGATTGCGATCGTTCAGTTTGTATGGCAGCTATATGCTATAGTGATGTGATCCTAACAGTTTTTTCGGAGATTCCATTATATCCTTATATAGTGATTCGTTCCAAATTACGTGAAGATATCTCGTCAAATGAAAAAGTTTTCAATGTAAGCAATTGATTTCGATGGTTTAGTTTGTATGACAGCTATATGCTATAGAGATCCAATCCAAACAATTCCCTCGGAGATTCCATTATTGCTTTAGATAATGAGCTGTTCCAAATTTCGTGAACAATTTTTTCGTTAGATAATGATCCGTGCAAATAACGTGGAGATATCTTGTCAAATGAAAAATGTTTTCAATGTAAGCACTTGATTGCGATCGTTCAGTTTGTATGGCAGCTATATGCTATAGTGATCCGATCCAAACAATTCCTTCGGAGGTTCCATTATTGCCTTAGGTAATGATCGTTCCCAATTACGTGAAGATATCTCGTCAAATGAAAATGTTTTCTATACAAGCACTTGATTGCGATCGTTCAATTTGTATGACAGCTATATGCTATAGTGATCCAATCCAAACAATTCCTTCGGAGATTCCATTATTACTTTAGATAATGAGCTGTTCCAAATTTCGTGAATATATCTCGTCAAATGAAAAAGTTTTCAATGTAAGCACTTGATTGCGATCGTTCAGTTTGTATGGCAGCTATATGCTGTAGTGATGTGATCCTAACAGTTTTTTCGGAGATTCCATTATATCCTTATATAATGATTCGTTCCAAATTACGTGAAGATATCTCGTCAAATGAAAAAGTTTTCAATGTAAGCAATTGATTTCGATGGTTCAGTTTGTATGACAGCTATATGCTATAGTGATCCAATCCAAACAATTCCTTCGGAGATTCCATTAGTGCTGTAGATAATGAGCTGTTCCAAATTTCGCGAATATATCTCGTCAAATGAAAAAGTTTTCAATGTAAGCACTTGATTGCGATCGTTCAGTTTTTATGGCAGTTTAATGCTATAGTGATCCAATCCAAACAATTCCTTCGGAGATTCCATTATTGCTTTAGATAATGAGTTGTTCCAAATTTCGTGTATATATCTCGTCAAATGAAAAAGTTTTCAATGTAAGCACTTGATTGCGATCGTTCAGTTTGTATGGCAGCTATATGCTATAGTGATTCGATCCAAACAATTCCTTCGGAGGTTCCATTATTGCCTTAGGTAATGATCCGTTCCCAATTACGTGAAGATATCTCGTCAAATAAAAAAGTTTTCAATTGAAGCAATTGATTTCGATGGTTCAGTTTGTATGGCAACTATATGCTTTAGTGATCCGATCCAAATAATTTTTTCCTTTCAATGTAAGCAATTGATTGCGTTCGTTCAGTTTGTATGGCAGCTATATGCTATAGTTATCCAATCCAAACAATTCCTTCGGAGATTCCATTATTGCTTTAGATAATGAGTTGTTCCAAATTTCGTGTATATATCTCGTCAAATGAAAAAGTTTTCAATGTAAGCACTTGATTGCGATCGTTCAGTTTGTATGGCAGCTATATGCTATAGTGATTCGATCCAAACAATTCCTTCGGAGGTTCCATTATTGCCTTAGGTAATGATCCGTTCCCAATTACGTGAAGATATCTCGTCAAATAAAAAAGTTTTCAATTGAAGCAATTGATTTCGATGGTTCAGTTTGTATGGCAACTATATGCTTTAGTGATCCGATCCAAATAATTTTTTCCTTTCAATGTAAGCAATTGATTGCGTTCGTTCAGTTTGTATGGCAGCTATATGCTATAGTGATCCAATCCAAACAATTCCTTCGGAGATTCCATTAGTGCTGTAGATAATGAGCTGTTCCAAATTTCGCGAATATATCTCGTCAAATGAAAAAGTTTTTAATGTAAGCACTTGATTTCGATGGTTCAGTTTGTATGACAGCTATATGCTATAGTGATGTGATCCTAACAGTTTTTTCGGAGATTCCATTATATTCTTATATAATGATTCGTTCCAAATTACGTGAAGATATCTCGTCAAATTAAAAAGTTTTCAATGTAAGCAATTGATTTCGATGGTTCAGTTTGTATGACAGCTATATGCTATAGAGATCCAATCCAAACAATTCCTTCGGAGATTCCATTATTGCTTTAGATAATGAGCTGTTCCAAATTTCGTGAATATATCTCGTCAGATGAAAAAGTTTTCAATGTAAGCACTTGATTGCGATCGTTCAGTTTATATGGCAGCTATATGCTATAGTGATGTGATCCTAACAGTTTTTTCGGAGATTCCATTATATCCTTATATAATGATTCGTTCCAAATTACGTGAAGATATCTCGTCAAATGAAAAAGTTTTCAATGTAAGCAATTGATTTCGATGGTTCAGTTTGTATGACAGCTATATGCTATCATGATCCGATCCAGACAATTCCTTCGGAGAGTCCATTATTGCCATATCTTATTAGCTGTTCCAAATTTCGTGAATATATCTCGTCAAATGAAAAAGTTTTCAATGTAAGCACTTGATTGCGATCGTTCAGTTTGTATGGCAGCTATATGCTATAGTGATGTCATCCTAACAGTTTTTTCGGAGATTCCATTATATCCTTATATAGTGATTCGTTCCAAATTACGTGAAGATATCTCGTCAAATGAAAAAGTTTTCAATGTAAGCAATTGATTTCGATGGTTCAGTTTGTATGACAGCTATATGCTATAGAGATCCAATCCAAACAATTCCTTCGGAGATTCCATTATTGCTTTAGATAATGAGCTGTTAAAATTTCGTGAATATATCTCGTCAGATGAAAAAGTTTTCAATGTAAGCACTTGATTGCGATCGTTCATTTTGTATGGCAGCTATATGCTATAGTGATGTGATCCTAACAGTTTTTTCGGAGATTCCATTATATCCTTATATAATGATTCGTTCCAAATTACGTGAAGATATCTCGTCAAATGAAAAAGTTTTCAATGTAAGCAATTGATTTCGATGGTTCAGTTTGTATGACAGCTATATGCTATTATGATCCGATCCAGACAATTCCTTCGGTGAGTTCATTATTGCCATATCTTATTAGCTGTTCCAAATTTGGTGAATATATCTCGTCAAATGAAAAAGTTTTCAATGTAAGCAATTGATTGCGATCGTTCAGTTTGTATGGCAGCTATATGCTATAGTTATCCAATCCAAACAATTCCTTCATAGATTCTATTATATCCTTATATAATGATTCGTTCCAAATTACGTGAAGATATCTCGTCAAATGAAAAAGTTTACAATGTAAGCAATTGATTTCGATGGTTCAGTTTGTATGACAGCTATATGCTATAGTGATCCAATCCAAACAATTCCTTCGGAGATTCCATTAGTGCTGTAGATAATGAGCTGTTCCAAATTTCGTGAATATATCTCGTCAAATGAAAAAGTTTTTAATGTAAGCACTTGATTGCGATCGTTCAGTTTGTATGGCAGCTATATGCTATAGTGATGTGATCCTAACAGTTTTTTCGGAGATTCCATTATATCCTTATATAGTGATTCGTTCCAAATTACGTGAAGATATCTCGTCAAATGAAAAAGTTTTCAATGTAAGCAATTGATTTCGATGGTTCAGTTTGTATGACAGCTATATGCTATCATGATCCGATCCAGACAATTCCTTCGGAGAGTTCATTATTGCCATATCTTATTAGCTGTTCCAAATTTCGTGAATATATCTCGTCAAATGAAAAAGTTTTCAATGTAAGCACTTGATTGCGATCGTTCAGTTTGTATGGCAGCTATATGCTATAATGATGTGATCCTAACAGTTTTTTCGGAGATTCCATTATATCCTTATATAATGATTCGTTCCAAATAACGTGAAGATATCTCGTCAAATGAAAAAGTTTTCAATGTAAGCAATTGATTTCGATGGTTCAGCTTGTATGACAGCTATATGCTATAGTGATCCAATCCAATCAATTCCTTCGGAGATTCCATTAGTGCTGTAGATAATGAGCTGTTCCAAATTTCGTGAATATATCTCGTCAAATGAAAAAGCTTTCAATGTAAGCACTTGATTGCGATCGTTCAGTTTGTATGGCAGCTATATGCTATAGTGATGTGATCCTAACAGTTTTTTCGGAGATTCCATTATATCCTTATATAATGATCCGTTCCAAATTACGTGAAGATATTTTGATTCCGATGGTCAGTTTGTATGACAGCTATATGCTATCATGATCCGATCCAGACAATTCCTTCGGAGAGTCCATTGTTGCCTTATCTCATTAGCTGTTCCAAATTTCGTGAATATATCTCGTCAAACGGAAAAGTTTTCTATAAAAGCACTTGATTGCGATCGTTCAATTTGTATAACAGCTATATGCTATAGTAATCCGATCTGTACAATTTCTTCGGAAATTCCAGTATTGCGTTAGCTAATTATCCTTTCCAAATTTCGTGAATATATCTCGTCAAATGAAAAAGTTTTCAATGTAAGCATTTGATTTCGATGGTTCAGTTTGTATGACAGCTATATGCTATAGTGATCCAATCCAAACAATTCCTTCGGAGATTCCATTATTGCCTTAGATAATGAGCTGTTCCAAATTTCGTGAATATATTTCGTCAAATGAAAAAGTTTTCAATGTAAGCACTTGATTCCGACCGCTAGTGTGTATGACAGCTATATGCTATAGTGATGCGATCCAAACAATTTTTTCCTTAAATAATGATCCGTGCAAATAACGTGAAGATATCTTGTCAAATGAAAAAGTTTTCAATGTTAGCACTTGATTGCGTTCGTTCAGTTTGTATAGCAGCTATATGCTATAGTGATCCGATCCAAACAATTTTTTCCTTAGATAATGATCCGTGCAAATAACGTGAAGATATCTTGTCAAATGAAAAAGTTTCCAATGTAAGCATTTGATTTCGATGGTTCAGTTTGTATGACAGCTATATGCTATAGTCATCCGATCCAAACAATTCCTTCGGAGATTCCATTATTACTTTAGATAATGAGCTGTTCTAAATTTCGTAAATATATCTCGTCAAATGAAAAAGTTTTCAGTGTAAGCACTTAATTGCGATCGTTCAGTTTTTATGGCAGTTTAATGCTATAGTGATCCAATCCAAACAATTCCTTCGGAGAATCCATTAATACTTTAGATAATGAGCTGTTCCAAATTTCGTGAAGATATCTCGTCAAATGAAAAAGTTTTCAATGTAAGCACTTGATTGCGATCGTTCAGTTTGTATGGCAGCTATATGCTATAGTTATCCAATCCAAACAATTCCTTCGGAGATTCCATTATTGCTTTAGATAATGAGCTGTTCCAAATTTCGTGAATATATCTCGTCAAATGAAAAAGTTTTCAATGTAAGCACTTGATTGCGATCGTTCAGTTTTTATGGCAGTTTAATGCTATAGTGATCCAATCCAAACAATTCCTTCGGAGATTCCATTATTACTTTAGATAATGAGCTGTTCCAAATTTCGTGAAGGTATCTCGTCAAATGAAAAAGTTTTCAATGTAAGCACTTGATTGCGATCGTTCAGTTTGTATGGCAGCTATATGCTATAGTGATGTGATCCTAACAGTTTTTTCGGAGATTCCATTATATCCTTATGTAATGATTCGTTCCAAATTACGTGAAGATATCTCGTCAAATGAAAAAGTTTTCAATGTAAGCAATTGATTTCGATGGTTCAGCTTGTATGACAGCTATATGCTATAGTGATCCAATCCAATCAATTCCTTCGGAGATTCCATTAGTGCTGTAGATAATGAGCTGTTCCAAATTTCGTGAATATATCTCGTCAAATGAAAAAGTTTTCAATGTAAGCAATTGATTGCGATCGTTCAGTTTGTATGGCAGCTATATGCTATATTTATCCAATCCAAACAATTCCTTCGGAGATTCCATTATTACTTTAGATAATGAGCTGTTCTAAATTTCGTAAATATATCTCGTCAAATGAAAAAGTTTTCAGTGTAAGCACTTAATTGCGATCGTTCAGTTTTTATGGCAGTTTAATGCTATAGTGATCCAATCCAAACAATTCCTTCGGAGATTCCATTATTACTTTAGATAATGAGCTGTTCCAAATTTCGTGAATATATCTCGTCAAATGAAAAAGTTTTCAATGTCAGCACTTGATTGCGATCGTTCAGTTTGTATGGCAGCTATATGCTATAGTGATGTGATCCTAACAGTTTTTTCGGAGATTCCATTATATCCTTATATAATGATTCGTTCCAAATTACGTGACGATATCTCGTCAAATGAAAAAGTTTTCAATGTAAGCAATTGATTTCGATGGTTCAGCTTGTATGACAGCTATATGCTATAGTGATCCAATCCAATCAATTCCTTCGGAGATTCCATTAGTGCTGTAGATAATGAGCTGTTCCAAATTTCGTGAATATATCTCGTCAAATGAAAAAGCTTTCAATGTAAGCACTTGATTGCGATCGTTCAGTTTGTATGGCAGCTATATGCTATAGTGATGTGATCCTAACAGTTTTTTCGGAGATTCCATTATATCCTTTTATAATGATCCGTTCCAAATAACGTGAAGATATTTTGATTCCGATGGTCAGTTTGTATGACAGCTATATGCTATCATGATCCGATCCAGACAATTCCTTCGGAGAGTCCATTGTTGCCTTATCTCATTAGCTGTTCCAAATTTCGTGAATATATCTCGTCAAACGGAAAAGTTTTCTATAAAAGCACTTGATTGCGATCGTTCAATTTGTATAACAGCTATATGCTATAGTAATCCGATCTGTACAATTTCTTCGGAAATTCCAGTATTGCGTTAGCTAATTATCCTTTCCAAATTTCGTGAATATATCTCGTCAAATGAAAAAGTTTTCAATGTAAGCATTTGATTTCGATGGTTCAGTTTGTATGACAGCTATATGCTATAGTGATCCAATCCAAACAATTCCTTCGGAGATTCCATTATTGCCTTAGATAATGAGCTGTTCCAAATTTCGTGAATATATTTCGTCAAATGATAAAGTTTTCAATGTAAGCACTTGATTCCGACCGCTAGTGTGTATGACAGCTATATGCTATAGTGATGCGATCCAAACAATTTTTTCCTTAAATAATGATCCGTGCAAATAACGTGAAGATATCTTGTCAAATGAAAAAGTTTTCAATGTTAGCACTTGATTGCGTTCGTTCAGTTTGTATAGCAGCTATATGCTATAGTGATCCGATCCAAACAATTTTTTCATTAGATAATGATCCGTGCAAATAACGTGAAGATATTTTGTCAAATGAAAAAGTTTCCAATGTAAGCATTTGATTTCGATGGTTCAGTTTGTATGACAGCTATATGCTATAGTCATCCGATCCAAACAATTCCTTCGGAGATTCCATTATTACTTTAGATAATGAGCTGTTCTAAATTTCGTAAGTATATCTCGTCAAATGAAAAAGTTTTCAGTGTAAGCAATTGATTTCGATGGTTCAGCTTGTATGACAGCTATATGCTATAGTGATCCAATCCAATCAATTCCTTCGGAGATTCCATTAGTGCTGTAGATAATGAGCTGTTCCAAATTTCGTGAATATATCTCGTCAAATGAAAAAGCTTTCAATGTAAGCACTTGATTGCGATCGTTCAGTTTGTATGGCAGCTATATGCTATAGTGATGTGATCCTAACAGTTTTTTCGGAGATTCCATTATATCCTTTTATAATGATCCGTTCCAAATAACGTGAAGATATTTTGATTCCGATGGTCAGTTTGTATGACAGCTATATGCTATCATGATCCGATCCAGACAATTCCTTCGGAGAGTCCATTGTTGCCTTATCTCATTAGCTGTTCCAAATTTCGTGAATATATCTCGTCAAACGGAAAAGTTTTCTATAAAAGCACTTGATTGCGATCGTCCAATTTGTATAACAGCTATATGCTATAGTAATCCGATCTGTACAATTTCTTCGGAAATTCCAGTATTGCGTTAGCTAATTATCCTTTCCAAATTTCGTGAATATATCTCGTCAAATGAAAAAGTTTTCAATGTAAGCATTTGATTTCGATGGTTCAGTTTGTATGACAGCTATATGCTATAGTGATCCAATCCAAACAATTCCTTCGGAGATTCCATTATTGCCTTAGATAATGAGCTGTTCCAAATTTCGTGAATATATTTCGTCAAATGATAAAGTTTTCAATGTAAGCACTTGATTCCGACCGCTAGTGTGTATGACAGCTATATGCTATAGTGATGCGATCCAAACAATTTTTTCCTTAAATAATGATCCGTGCAAATAACGTGAAGATATCTTGTCAAATGAAAAAGTTTTCAATGTTAGCACTTGATTGCGTTCGTTCAGTTTGTATAGCAGCTATATGCTATAGTGATCCGATCCAAACAATTTTTTCATTAGATAATGATCCGTGCAAATAACGTGAAGATATTTTGTCAAATGAAAAAGTTTCCAATGTAAGCATTTGATTTCGATGGTTCAGTTTGTATGACAGCTATATGCTATAGTCATCCGATCCAAACAATTCCTTCGGAGATTCCATTATTACTTTAGATAATGAGCTGTTCTAAATTTCGTAAGTATATCTCGTCAAATGAAAAAGTTTTCAGTGTAAGCAATTGATTTCGATGGTTCAGCTTGTATGACAGCTATATGCTATAGTGATCCAATCCAATCAATTCCTTCGGAGATTCCATTAGTGCTGTAGATAATGAGCTGTTCCAAATTTCGTGAATATATCTCGTCAAATGAAAAAGCTTTCAATGTAAGCACTTGATTGCGATCGTTCAGTTTGTATGGCAGCTATATGCTATAGTGATGTGATCCTAACAGTTTTTTCGGAGATTCCATTATATCCTTTTATAATGATCCGTTCCAAATAACGTGAAGATATTTTGATTCCGATGGTCAGTTTGTATGACAGCTATATGCTATCATGATCCGATCCAGACAATTCCTTCGGAGAGTCCATTGTTGCCTTATCTCATTAGCTGTTCCAAATTTCGTGAATATATCTCGTCAAACGGAAAAGTTTTCTATAAAAGCACTTGATTGCGATCGTTCAATTTGTATAACAGCTATATGCTATAGTAATCCGATCTGTACAATTTCTTCGGAAATTCCAGTATTGCGTTAGCTAATTATCCTTTCCAAATTTCGTGAATATATCTGGTCAAATGAAAAAGTTTTCAATGTAAGCATTTGATTTCGATGGTTCAGTTTGTATGACAGCTATATGCTATAGTGATCCAATCCAAACAATTCCTTCGGAGATTCCATTATTGCCTTAGATAATGAGCTGTTCCAAATTTCGTGAATATATTTCGTCAAATGATAAAGTTTTCAATGTAAGCACTTGATTCCGACCGCTAGTGTGTATGACAGCTATATGCTATAGTGATGCGATCCAAACAATTTTTTCCTTAAATAATGATCCGTGCAAATAACGTGAAGATATCTTGTCAAATGAAAAAGTTTTCAATGTTAGCACTTGATTGCGTTCGTTCAGTTTGTATAGCAGCTATATGCTATAGTGATCCGATCCAAACAATTTTTTCATTAGATAATGATCCGTGCAAATAACGTGAAGATATTTTGTCAAATGAAAAAGTTTCCAATGTAAGCATTTGATTTCGATGGTTCAGTTTGTATGACAGCTATATGCTATAGTCATCCGATCCAAACAATTCCTTCGGAGATTCCATTATTACTTTAGATAATGAGCTGTTCTAAATTTCGTAAGTATATCTCGTCAAATGAAAAAGTTTTCAGTGTAAGCACTTAATTGCGATCGTTCAGTTTTTATGGCAGTTTAATGCTATAGTGATCCAATCCAAACAATTCCTTCGGAGATTCCATTATTAGTTTAGATAATGAGCTGTTCCAAATTTCGTGAAGATATCTCGTCAAATGAAAAAGTTTTCAATGTAAGCACTTGATTGCGATCGTTCAGTTTGTATGGCAGCTATATGCTATAGTTATCCAATCCAAACAATTCCTTCGGAGATTCCATTATTGCTTTAGATAATGAGCTGTTCCAAATTTCGTGAATATATCTCGTCAAATGAAAAAGTTTTCAATGTAAGCACATGATTGCGATCGTTCAGTTTTTATGGCAGTTTAATGCTATAGTGATCCAATCCAAACAATTCCTTCGGAGATTCCATTATTACTTTAGATAATGAGCTGTTCCGAATTTCGTGAAGATATCTCGTCAAATGAAAAAGTTTTCAATGTAAGCACTTGATTGCGATCGTTCAGTTTGTATGGCAGCTATATGCTATAGTGATGTGATCCTAACAGTTTTTTCGGAGATTCCATTATATCCTTATGTAATGATTCGTTCCAAATTACGTGAAGACATCTCGTCAAATGAAAAAGTTTTCAATGTAAGCAATTGATTTCGATGGTTCAGCTTGTATGACAGCTATATGCTATAGTGATCCAATCCAATCAATTCCTTCGGAGATTTTATTAGTGCTGTAGATAATGAGCTGTTCCAAATTTCGTGAATATATCTCGTCAAATGAAAAAGTTTTCAATGTAAGCAATTGATTGCGATCGTTCAGTTTGTATGGCAGCTATGTGCTATAGTTATCCAATCCAAACAATTCCTTCGGAGATTCCATTATTGCTTTAGATAATGAGCTGTTCCAAACTTCGTGAATATATCTCGTCAAATGAAAAAGTTTTCAATGTAAGCACTTGATTGCGATCGTTCAGTTTTTATGGCAGTTTAATGCTATAGTGATCCAATCCAAACAATTCTATCGGAGATTCCATTATTACTTTAGATAATGAGCTGTTCCAAATTTCGTGAAGATATCTCGTCAAATGAAAAAGTTTTCAATGTAAGCACTTGATTGCGATCGTTCAGTTTGTATGGCAGCTATATGCTATAGTGATGTGATCCTAAAAGTTTTTTCGGAGATTCCATTATATCCTTATGTAATGATTCGTTCCAAATTACGTGAAGATATCTCGTCAAATGAAAAAGTTTTCAATGTAAGCAATTGATTTCGATGGTTCAGTTTGTATGACAGCTATATGCTATCATGATCCGATCCAGACAATTCCTTCGGAGAGTTCATTATTGCCATATCTTATTAGCTGTTCCAAATTTCGTGAATATATCTCGTCAAATGAAAAAGTTTTCAATGTAAGCACTTGATTGCGATCGTTCAGTTTGTATGGCAGCTATATGCTATAGTGATGTGATCCTAACAGTTTTTTCGGAGATTCCATATATCCTTATATAATGATTCGTTCCAAATTACGTGAAGATATCTCGTCAAATGAAAAAGTTTTCAATGTAAGCAATTGATTTCGATGGTTCAGTTTGTATGACAGCTATAGGCTATAGTGATCCAATCCAAACAATTCCTTCGGAGATTCCATTAGTGCTGTAGATAATGAGCTGTTCCAAATTTCGTGAATATATCTCGTCAAATGAAAAAGTTTTTAATGTAAGCACTTGATTGCGACCGTTCAGTTTGTATGGCAGCTATATGCTATAGTGATGTGATCCTGACAGTTTTTTCGGAGATTCCATTATATCCTTATATAGTGATTCGTTCCAAATTACGTGAAGATATCTCGTCAAATGAAAAAGTTTTCAATGTAAGCAATTGATTTCGATGGTTCAGTTTGTATGACAGCTATATGCTATCATGATCCGATCCAGAAAATTCCTTCGGAGAGTTCATTATTGCCATATCTTATTAGCTGTTCCAAATTTCGTGAATATATCTCGTCAAATGAAAAAGTTTTCAATGTAAGCACTTGATTGCGATCGTTCAGTTTGTATGGCAGCTATATGCTATAGTGATGTGATCCTAACAGTTTTTTCGGAGATTCCATTATATCCTTATATAATGATTCGTTCCAAATTACGTGAAGATATCTCGTCAAATAAAAAAGTTTTCAATGTAAGCAATTGATTTCGATGGTTCAGTTTGTATGACAGCTATATGCTATAGTGATCCAATCCAAACAATTCCTTCGGAGATTCCATTAGTGTTGTAGATAATGAGCTGTTCCAAATTTCGTGAATATATCTCGTCAAATGAAAAAGTTTTTAATGTAAGCACTTGATTGCGATAGTTCAGTTTGTATGGCAGCTATATGCTATAGTGATGTGATCCTAACAGTTTTTTCGGAGATTCCATTATATCCTTATGTAATGATTCGTTCCAAATTACGTGAAGATATCTCGTCAAATGAAAAAGTTTTCAATGTAAGCAATTGATTTCGATGGTTCAGTTTGTATGACAGCTATATGCTATCATGATCCGATCCAGACAATTCCTTCGGAGAGTTCATTATTGCCATATCTTATTAGCTGTTCCAAATTTCGTGAATATATCTCGTCAAATGAAAAAGTTTTCAATGTAAGCACTTGATTGCGATCGTTCAGTTTGTATGGCAGCTATATGCTATAGTGATGTGATCCTAACAGTTTTTTCGGAGATTCCATATATCCTTATATAATGATTCGTTCCAAATTACGTGAAGATATCTCGTCAAATGAAAAAGTTTTCAATGTAAGCAATTGATTTCGATGGTTCAGTTTGTATGACAGCTATAGGCTATAGTGATCCAATCCAAACAATTCCTTCGGAGATTCCATTATTGCTTTAGATAATGAGCTGTTCCAAACTTCGTGAATATATCTCGTCAAATGAAAAAGTTTTCAATGTAAGCACTTGATTGCGATCGTTCAGTTTTTATGGCAGTTTAATGCTATAGTGATCCAATCCAAACAATTCTATCGGAGATTCCATTATTACTTTAGATAATGAGCTGTTCCAAATTTCGTGAAGATATCTCGTCAAATGAAAAAGTTTTCAATGTAAGCACTTGATTGCGATCGTTCAGTTTGTATGGCAGCTATATGCTATAGTGATGTGATCCTAACAGTTTTTTCGGAGATTCCATTATATCCTTATGTAATGATTCGTTCCAAATTACGTGAAGATATCTCGTCAAATGAAAAAGTTTTCAATGTAAGCAATTGATTTCGATGGTTCAGTTTGTATGACAGCTATATGCTATCATGATCCGATCCAGACAATTCCTTCGGAGAGTTCATTATTGCCATATCTTATTAGCTGTTCCAAATTTCGTGAATATATCTCGTCAAATGAAAAAGTTTTCAATGTAAGCACTTGATTGCGATCGTTCAGTTTGTATGGCAGCTATATGCTATAGTGATGTGATCCTAACAGTTTTTTCGGAGATTCCATATATCCTTATATAATGATTCGTTCCAAATTACGTGAAGATATCTCGTCAAATGAAAAAGTTTTCAATGTAAGCAATTGATTTCGATGGTTCAGTTTGTATGACAGCTATAGGCTATAGTGATCCAATCCAAACAATTCCTTCGGAGATTCCATTAGTGCTGTAGATAATGAGCTGTTCCAAATTTCGTGAATATATCTCGTCAAATGAAAAAGTTTTTAATGTAAGCACTTGATTGCGACCGTTCAGTTTGTATGGCAGCTATATGCTATAGTGATGTGATCCTAACAGTTTTTTCGGAGATTCCATTATATCCTTATATAGTGATTCGTTCCAAATTACGTGAAGATATCTCGTCAAATGAAAAAGTTTTCAATGTAAGCAATTGATTTCGATGGTTCAGCTTGTATGACAGCTATATGCTATAGTGATCCAATCCAAACAATTCCTTCGGAGATTCCATTAGTGTTGTAGATAATGAGCTGTTCCAAATTTCGTGAATATATCTCGTCAAATGAAAAAGTTTTTAATGTAAGCACTTGATTGCGATAGTTCAGTTTGTATGGCAGCTATATGCTATAGTGATGTGATCCTAACAGTTTTTTCGGAGATTCCATTATATCCTTATGTAATGATTCGTTCCAAATTACGTGAAGATATCTCGTCAAATGAAAAAGTTTTCAATGTAAGCAATTGATTTCGATGGTTCAGTTTGTATGACAGCTATATGCTATCATGATCCGATCCAGACAATTCCTTCGGAGAGTTCATTATTGCCATATCTTATTAGCTGTTCCAAATTTCGTGAATATATCTCGTCAAATGAAAAAGTTTTCAATGTAAGCACTTGATTGCGATCGTTCAGTTTGTATGGCAGCTATATGCTATAGTGATGTGATCCTAACAGTTTTTTCGGAGATTCCATATATCCTTATATAATGATTCGTTCCAAATTTCGTGAAGATATCTCGTCAAATGAAAAAGTTTTCAATGTAAGCACTTGATTGCGATCGTTCAGTTTGTATGGCAGCTATATGCTATAGTTATCCAATCCAAACAATTCCTTCGGAGATTCCATTATTGCTTTAGATAATGAGCTGTTCCAAATTTCGTGAATATATCTCGTCAAATGAAAAAGTTTTCAATGTAAGCACATGATTGCGATCGTTCAGTTTTTATGGCAGTTTAATGCTATAGTGATCCAATCCAAACAATTCCTTCGGAGATTCCATTATTACTTTAGATAATGAGCTGTTCCAAATTTCGTGAAGATATCTCGTCAAATGAAAAAGTTTTCAATGTAAGCACTTGATTGCGATCGTTCAGTTTGTATGGCAGCTATATGCTATAGTGATGTGATCCTAACAGTTTTTTCGGAGATTCCATTATATCCTTATGTAATGATTCGTTCCAAATTACGTGAAGATATCTCGTCAAATGAAAAAGTTTTCAATGTAAGCAATTGATTTCGATGGTTCAGTTTGTATGACAGCTATATGCTATCATGATCCGATCCAGACAATTCCTTCGGAGAGTTCATTATTGCCATATCTTATTAGCTGTTCCAAATTTCGTGAATATATCTCGTCAAATGAAAAAGTTTTCAATGTAAGCACTTGATTGCGATCGTTCAGTTTGTATGGCAGCTATATGCTATAGTGATGTGATCCTAACAGTTTTTTCGGAGATTCCATATATCCTTATATAATGATTCGTTCCAAATTACGTGAAGATATCTCGTCAAATGAAAAAGTTTTCAATGTAAGCAATTGATTTCGATGGTTCAGTTTGTATGACAGCTATATGCTATCATGATCCGATCCAGACAATTCCTTCGGAGAGTTCATTATTGCCATATCTTATTAGCTGTTCCAAATTTCGTGAATATATCTCGTCAAATGAAAAAGTTTTCAATGTAAGCACTTGATTGCGATCGTTCAGTTTGTATGGCAGCTATATGCTATAGTGATGTGATCCTAACAGTTTTTTCGGAGATTCCATATATCCTTATATAGTGATTCGTTCCAAATTACGTGAAGATATCTCGTCAAATGAAAAAGTTTTCAATGTAAGCAATTGATTTCGATGGTTCAGCTTGTATGACAGCTATATGCTATAGTGATCCAATCCAAACAATTCCTTCGGAGATTCCATTAGTGCTGTAGATAATGAGCTGTTCCAAATTTCGTGAATATATCTTGTCAAATGAAAAAGTTTTCAATGTTAGCACTTGATTGCGTTCGTTCAGTTTGTATAGCAGCTATATGCTATAGTGATCCGATCCAAACAATTTTTTCATTAGATAATGATCCGTGCAAATAACGTGAAGATATTTTGTCAAATGAAACAGTTTCCAATGTAAGCATTTGATTTCGATGGTTCAGTTTGTATGACAGCTATATGCTATAGTCATCCGATCCAAACAATTCCTTCGGAGATTCCATTATTACTTTAGATAATGAGCTGTTCTAAATTTCGTAAGTATATCTCGTCAAATGAAAAAGTTTTCAGTGTAAGCACTTAATTGCGATCGTTCAGTTTTTATGGCAGTTTAATGCTATAGTGATCCAATCCAAACAATTCCTTCGGAGATTCCATTATTAGTTTAGATAATGAGCTGTTCCAAATTTCGTGAAGATATCTCGTCAAATGAAAAAGTTTTCAATGTAAGCACTTGATTGCGATCGTTCAGTTTGTATGGCAGCTATATGCTATAGTTATCCAATCCAAACAATTCCTTCGGAGATTCCATTATTGCTTTAGATAATGAGCTGTTCCAAATTTCGTGAATATATCTCGTCAAATGAAAAAGTTTTCAATGTAAGCACATGATTGCGATCGTTCAGTTTTTATGGCAGTTTAATGCTATAGTGATCCAATCCAAACAATTCCTTCGGAGATTCCATTATTACTTTAGATAATGAGCTGTTCCGAATTTCGTGAAGATATCTCGTCAAATGAAAAAGTTTTCAATGTAAGCACTTGATTGCGATCGTTCAGTTTGTATGGCAGCTATATGCTATAGTGATGTGATCCTAACAGTTTTTTCGGAGATTCCATTATATCCTTATGTAATGATTCGTTCCAAATTACGTGAAGACATCTCGTCAAATGAAAAAGTTTTCAATGTAAGCAATTGATTTCGATGGTTCAGCTTGTATGACAGCTATATGCTATAGTGATCCAATCCAATCAATTCCTTCGGAGATTTTATTAGTGCTGTAGATAATGAGCTGTTCCAAATTTCGTGAATATATCTCGTCAAATGAAAAAGTTTTCAATGTAAGCAATTGATTGCGATCGTTCAGTTTGTATGGCAGCTATGTGCTATAGTTATCCAATCCAAACAATTCCTTCGGAGATTCCATTATTGCTTTAGATAATGAGCTGTTCCAAACTTCGTGAATATATCTCGTCAAATGAAAAAGTTTTCAATGTAAGCACTTGATTGCGATCGTTCAGTTTTTATGGCAGTTTAATGCTATAGTGATCCAATCCAAACAATTCTATCGGAGATTCCATTATTACTTTAGATAATGAGCTGTTCCAAATTTCGTGAAGATATCTCGTCAAATGAAAAAGTTTTCAATGTAAGCACTTGATTGCGATCGTTCAGTTTGTATGGCAGCTATATGCTATAGTGATGTGATCCTAACAGTTTTTTCGGAGATTCCATTATATCCTTATGTAATGATTCGTTCCAAATTACGTGAAGATATCTCGTCAAATGAAAAAGTTTTCAATGTAAGCAATTGATTTCGATGGTTCAGTTTGTATGACAGCTATATGCTATCATGATCCGATCCAGACAATTCCTTCGGAGAGTTCATTATTGCCATATCTTATTAGCTGTTCCAAATTTCGTGAATATATCTCGTCAAATGAAAAAGTTTTCAATGTAAGCACTTGATTGCGATCGTTCAGTTTGTATGGCAGCTATATGCTATAGTGATGTGATCCTAACAGTTTTTTCGGAGATTCCATATATCCTTATATAATGATTCGTTCCAAATTACGTGAAGATATCTCGTCAAATGAAAAAGTTTTCAATGTAAGCAATTGATTTCGATGGTTCAGTTTGTATGACAGCTATAGGCTATAGTGATCCAATCCAAACAATTCCTTCGGAGATTCCATTAGTGCTGTAGATAATGAGCTCTTCCAAATTTCGTGAATATATCTCGTCAAATGAAAAAGTTTTTAATGTAAGCACTTGATTGCGACCGTTCAGTTTGTATGGCAGCTATATGCTATAGTGATGTGATCCTGACAGTTTTTTCGGAGATTCCATTATATCCTTATATAGTGATTCGTTCCAAATTACGTGAAGATATCTCGTCAAATGAAAAAGTTTTCAATGTAAGCAATTGATTTCGATGGTTCAGTTTGTATGACAGCTATATGCTATCATGATCCGATCCAGAAAATTCCTTCGGAGAGTTCATTATTGCCATATCTTATTAGCTGTTCCAAATTTCGTGAATATATCTCGTCAAATGAAAAAGTTTTCAATGTAAGCACTTGATTGCGATCGTTCAGTTTGTATGGCAGCTATATGCTATAGTGATGTGATCCTAACAGTTTTTTCGGAGATTCCATTATATCCTTATATAATGAGTCGTTCCAAATTACGTGAAGATATCTCGTCAAATAAAAAAGTTTTCAATGTAAGCAATTGATTTCGATGGTTCAGTTTGTATGACAGCTATATGCTATAGTGATCCAATCCAAACAATTCCTTCGGAGATTCCATTAGTGTTGTAGATAATGAGCTGTTCCAAATTTCGTGAATATATCTCGTCAAATGAAAAAGTTTTTAATGTAAGCACTTGATTGCGATAGTTCAGTTTGTATGGCAGCTATATGCTATAGTGATGTGATCCTAACAGTTTTTTCGGAGATTCCATTATATCCTTATGTAATGATTCGTTCCAAATTACGTGAAGATATCTCGTCAAATGAAAAAGTTTTCAATGTAAGCAATTGATTTCGATGGTTCAGTTTGTATGACAGCTATATGCTATCATGATCCGATCCAGACAATTCCTTCGGAGAGTTCATTATTGCCATATCTTATTAGCTGTTCCAAATTTCGTGAATATATCTCGTCAAATGAAAAAGTTTTCAATGTAAGCACTTGATTGCGATCGTTCAGTTTGTATGGCAGCTATATGCTATAGTGATGTGATCCTAACAGTTTTTTCGGAGATTCCATATATCCTTATATAATGATTCGTTCCAAATTACGTGAAGATATCTCGTCAAATGAAAAAGTTTTCAATGTAAGCAATTGATTTCGATGGTTCAGTTTGTATGACAGCTATAGGCTATAGTGATCCAATCCAAACAATTCCTTCGGAGATTCCATTAGTGCTGTAGATAATGAGCTGTTCCAAATTTCGTGAATATATCTCGTCAAATGAAAAAGTTTTTAATGTAAGCACTTGATTGCGACCGTTCAGTTTGTATGGCAGCTATATGCTATAGTGATGTGATCCTAACAGTTTTTTCGGAGATTCCATTATATCCTTATATAGTGATTCGTTCCAAATTACGTGAAGATATCTCGTCAAATGAAAAAGTTTTCAATGTAAGCAATTGATTTCGATGGTTCAGTTTGTATGACAGCTATATGCTATCATGATCCGATCCAGACAATTCCTTCGGAGAGTTCATTATTGCCATATCTTATTAGCTGTTCCAAATTTCGTGAATATATCTCGTCAAATGAAAAAGTTTTCAATGTAAGCACTTGATTGCGATCGTTCAGTTTGTATGGCAGCTATATGCTATAGTGATGCGATCCTAACAGTTTTTTCGGAGATTCCATTATATCCTTATATAATGATTCGTTCCAAATTACGTGAAGATATCTCGTCAAATAAAAAAGTTTTCAATGTAAGCAATTGATTTCGATGGTTCAGTTTGTATGACAGCTATATGCTATAGTGATCCAATCCAAACAATTCCTTCGGAGATTCCATTAGTGTTGTAGATAATGAGCTGTTCCAAATTTCGTGAATATATCTCGTCAAATGAAAAAGTTTTTAATGTAAGCACTTGATTGCGATAGTTCAGTTTGTATGGCAGCTATATGCTATAGTGATGTGATCCTAACAGTTTTTTCGGAGATTCCATTATATCCTTATATAGTGATTCGTTCCAAATTAGTGAAGATATCTCGTCAAATGAAAAAGTTTTCAATGTAAGCAATTGATTTCGATGGTTCAGTTTGTATGACAGCTATATGCTATAGCATTATCCAATCCAAACAATTCCTTCGGAGATTCCATTAGTGCTTTAGATAATGAGCTGTTCCAAATTTCGTGAATATATCTCGTCAAATGAAAAAGTTTTCAATGTAAGCACTTGATTGCGATCGTTCAGTTTGTATGGCAGCTATATGCTATAGTGATGTGATCCTAACAGTTTTTTCGGAGATTCCATTATATCCTTATATAATGATTCGTTCCAAATTACGTGAAGATATCTCGTCAAATGAAAAAGTTTTCAATGTAAGCAATTGATTTCGATGGTTCAGCTTGTATGACAGCTATATGCTATAGTGATCCAATCCAATCAATTCCTTCGGAGATTCCATTAGTGCTGTAGATAATGAGCTGTTCCAAATTTCGTGAATATATCTCGTCAAATGATAAAGCTTTCAATGTAAGCACTTGATTGCGATCGTTCAGTTTGTATGGCAGCTATATGCTATAGTGATGTGATCCTAACAGTTTTTTCGGAGATTCCATTATATCCTTATATAATGATCCGTTCCAAATTACGTGAAGATATTTTGATTCCGATGGTCAGTTTGTATGACAGCTATATGCTATCATGATCCGATCCAGACAATTCCTTCGGAGAGTCCATTGTTGCCTTATCTCATTAGCTGTTCCAAATTTCGTGAATATATCTCGACAAACGGAAAAGTTTTCTATAAAAGCACTTGATTGCGATCGTTCAATTTGTATGACAGCTATATGCTATAGTAATCCGATCTGTACAATTTCTTCGGAAATTCCAGTATTGCGTTAGCTAATTATCCTTTCCAAATTTTGTGAATATATCTCGTCAAATGAAAAATTTTTCAATGTAAGCATTTGATTTCGATGGTTCAGTTCGTATGACAGCTATATGCTATAGTGATCCAATCCAAACAATTCCTTCGGAGATTCCATTATTGCCTTAGATAATGAGCTGTTCCAAATTTCGTGAATATATTTCGTCAAATGAAAAAGTTTTCAATGTAAGCACTTGATTCCGACCGCTAGTGTGTATGACAGCTATATGCTATAGTGATGCGATCCAAACAATTTTTTCCTTAGATAATGATCCGTGCAAATAACGTGAAGATATCTTGTCAAATGAAAAAGTTTTCAATGTTAGCACTTGATTGCGTTCGTTCAGTTTGTATAGCAGCTATATGCTATAGTGATCCGATCCAAACAATTTTTTCCTTAGATAATGATCCGTGCAAATAACGTGAAGATATCTTGTCAAATGAAAAAGTTTCCAATGTAAGCATTTGATTTCGATGGTTCAGTTTGTATGACAGCTATATGCTATAGTCATCCGATCCAAACAATTCCTTCGGAGATTCCATTATTACTTTAGACAATGAGCTGTTCTAAATTTCGTAAATATATCTCGTCAAATGAAAAAGTTTTCAGTGTAAGCACTTAATTGCGATCGTTCAGTTTTTATGGCAGTTTAATGCTATAGTGATCCAATCCAAACAATTCCTTCGGAGATTCCATTATTACTTTAGATAATGAGCTGTTCCAAATTTCGTGAAGATATCTCGTCAAATGAAAAAGTTTTCAATGTAAGAACTTGATTGCGATCGTTCAGTTTGTATGGCAGCTATATGCTATAGTTATCCAATCTAAACAATTCCTTCGGAGATTCCATTATTGCTTTAGATAATGAGCTGTTCCAAATTTCGTGAAGATATCTCGTCAAATGAAAAAGTTTTCAATGTAAGCACTTGATTGCGATCGTTCAATTTGTATGACAGCTATATGCTATAGTAATCCGATCTGTACAATTTCTTCGGAAATTCCAGTATTGCGTTAGCTAATTATCCTTTCCAAATTTTGTGAATATATCTCGTCAAATGAAAAATTTTTCAATGTAAGCATTTGATTTCGATGGTTCAGTTCGTATGACAGCTATATGCTATAGTGATCCAATCCAAACAATTCCTTCGGAGTTTCCATTATTGCCTTAGATAATGAGCTGTTCCAAATTTCGTGAATATATTTCGTCAAATGAAAAAGTTTTCAATGTAAGCACTTGATTCCGACCGCTAGTGTGTATGACAGCTATATGCTATAGTGATGCGATCCAAACAATTTTTTCCTTAGATAATGATCCGTGCAAATAACGTGAAGATATCTTGTCAAATGAAAAAGTTTTCAATGTTAGCACTTGATTGCGTTCGTTCAGTTTGTATAGCAGCTATATGCTATAGTGATCCGATCCAAACAATTTTTTCCTTAGATAATGATCCGTGCAAATAACGTGAAGATATCTTGTCAAATGAAAAAGTTTCCAATGTAAGCATTTGATTTCGATGGTTCAGTTTGTATGACAGCTATATGCTATAGTCATCCGATCCAAACAATTCCTTCGGAGATTCCATTATTACTTTAGACAATGAGCTGTTCTAAATTTCGTAAATATATCTCGTCAAATGAAAAAGTTTTCAGTGTAAGCACTTAATTGCGATCGTTCAGTTTTTATGGCAGTTTAATGCTATAGTGATCCAATCCAAACAATTCCTTCGGAGATTCCATTATTACTTTAGATAATGAGCTGTTCCAAATTTCGTGAAGATATCTCGTCAAATGAAAAAGTTTTCAATGTAAGCACTTGATTGCGATCGTTCAGTTTGTATGGCAGCTATATGCTATAGTTATCCAATCTAAACAATTCCTTCGGAGATTCCATTATTGCTTTAGATAATGAGCTGTTCCAAATTTCGTGTATATATCTCGTCAAATGAAAAAGTTTTCAATGTAAGCACTTGATTGCGATCGTTCAGTTTGTATGGCAGATATATGCTATAGTGATTCGATCCAAACAATTCCTTCGGAGGTTCCATTATTGCCTTAGGTAATGATCCGTTCCCAATTACGTGAAGATATCTCGTCAAATAAAAAAGTTTTCAATTGAAGCATTTGATTTCCATGGTTCAGTTTGTATGACAGCTATATGCTATAGTTATCCAATCCAAACAATTCCTTCGGAGATTCCATTATTGCTTTAGATAATGAGCTGTTCCAAATTTCGTGAATATATCTCGTCAAATGAAAAAGTTTTCAATGTAAGCACTTGATTGCGATCGTTCAGTTTTTATGGCAGTTTAATGCTATAGTGATCCAATCTGTACAATTTCTTCGGAAATTCCAGTATTGCGTTAGCTAATTACCCTTTCCAAATTTTGTGAATATATCTCGTCAAATGAAAAAGTTTTCAATGTAAGCATTTGATTTCGATGCTTCAGTTTGTATGACAGCTATATGCTATAGTGATCCAATCCAAACAATTCCTTCGGAGATTCCATTATTGCCTTAGATAATGTGCTGTTCCAAATTTCGTGAATATATCTCGTCAAACGGAAAAGTTTTCTATAAAAGCACTTGATTGCGATCGTTCAATTTGTATGACAGCTATATGCTATAGTAATCCGATCTGTACAATTTCTTCGGAAATTCCAGTATTGCGTTAGCTAATTATCCTTTCCAAATTTTTTTAATATATCTCGTCAAATGAAAAAGTTTTCAATGTAAGCATTTGATTTCGATGGTTCAGTTTGTATGACAGCTATATGCTATAGTGATCCAATCCAAACAATTCCTTCGGAGATTCCATTATTGCCTTAGATAATGAGCTGTTCCAAATTTCGTGAATATATTTCGTCAAATGAAAAAGTTTTCAATGTAAGCACTTGATTCCGACCGCTAGTGTGTATGACAGCTATATGCTATAGTGATGCGATCCAAACAATTTTTTCCTTAGATAATGATCCGTGCAAATAACGTGAAGATATCTTGTCAAATGAAAAAGTTTTCAATGTAAGCACTTGATTGCGATCGCTATAGTGATCCGATCCAAACAATTTTTTCCTTAGATAATGATCCGTGCAAATAACGTGAAGATATCTTGTCAAATGAAAAAGTTTCCAATGTAAGCATTTGATTTCGATGGTTCAGTTTGTATGACAGCTATATGCTATAGTCATCCGATCCAAACAATTCCTTCGGAGATTCCATTATTACTTTAGACAATGAGCTGTTCTAAATTTCGTAAATATATCTCGTCAAATGAAAAAGTTTTCAGTGTAAGCACTTAATTGCGATCGTTCAGTTTTTATGGCAGTTTAATGCTATAGTGATCCAATCCAAACAATTCCTTCGGAGATTCCATTATTACTTTAGATAATGAGCTGTTCCAAATTTCGTGAAGATATCTCGTCAAATGAAAAAGTTTTCAATGTAAGCACTTGATTGCGATCGTTCAGTTTGTATGGCAGCTATATGCTATAGTTATCCAATCTAAACAATTCCTTCGGAGATTCCATTATTGCTTTAGATAATGAGCTGTTCCAAATTTCGTGTATATATCTCGTCAAATGAAAAAGTTTTCAATGTAAGCACTTGATTGCGATCGTTCAGTTTGTATGGCAGATATATGCTATAGTGATTCGATCCAAACAATTCCTTCGGAGGTTCCATTATTGCCTTAGGTAATGATCCGTTCCCAATTACGTGAAGATATCTCGTCAAATAAAAAAGTTTTCAATTGAAGCATTTGATTTCCATGGTTCAGTTTGTATGACAGCTATATGCTATAGTTATCCAATCCAAACAATTCCTTCGGAGATTCCATTATTGCTTTAGATAATGAGCTGTTCCAAATTTCGTGAATATATCTCGTCAAATGAAAAAGTTTTCAATGTAAGCACTTGATTGCGATCGTTCAGTTTTTATGGCAGTTTAATGCTATAGTGATCCAATCTGTACAATTTCTTCGGAAATTCCAGTATTGCGTTAGCTAATTACCCTTTCCAAATTTTGTGAATATATCTCGTCAAATGAAAAAGTTTTCAATGTAAGCATTTGATTTCGATGCTTCAGTTTGTATGACAGCTATATGCTATAGTGATCCAATCCAAACAATTCCTTCGGAGATTCCATTATTGCCTTAGATAATGTGCTGTTCCAAATTTCGTGAATATATCTCGTCAAACGGAAAAGTTTTCTATAAAAGCACTTGATTGCGATCGTTCAATTTGTATGACAGCTATATGCTATAGTAATCCGATCTGTACAATTTCTTCGGAAATTCCAGTATTGCGTTAGCTAATTATCCTTTCCAAATTTTTTTAATATATCTCGTCAAATGAAAAAGTTTTCAATGTAAGCATTTGATTTCGATGGTTCAGTTTGTATGACAGCTATATGCTATAGTGATCCAATCCAAACAATTCCTTCGGAGATTCCATTATTGCCTTAGATAATGAGCTGTTCCAAATTTCGTGAATATATTTCGTCAAATGAAAAAGTTTTCAATGTAAGCACTTGATTCCGACCGCTAGTGTGTATGACAGCTATATGCTATAGTGATGCGATCCAAACAATTTTTTCCTTAGATAATGATCCGTGCAAATAACGTGAAGATATCTTGTCAAATGAAAAAGTTTTCAATGTAAGCACTTGATTGCGATCGTTCAGTTTGTATGGCAGCTATATGCTATAGTGATTCTATCCAAACAATTCCTTCGGAGGTTCCATTATTGCCTTAGGTAATGATCCGTTCCCAATTACGTGAAGATATCTCGTCAAATAAAAAAGTTTTCAATTGAAGCAATTGATTTCGATGGTTCAGTTTGTATGGCAACTATATGCTTTAGTGATCCGATCCAAATAATTTTTTCCTTTCAATGTAAGCACTTGATTGCGTTCGTTCAGTTTGTATGGCAGCTATATGCTATAGTTATCCAATCCAAACAATTCCTTCGGAGATTCCATTATTGCTTTAGATAATGAGCTGTTCCAAATTTCGTGTATATATTTCGTCAAATGAAAAAGTTTTCAATGTAAGCACTTGATTGCGATCGTTCAGTTTGTATGGCAGCTATATGCTATAGTGATGTCATCCTAACAGTTTTTTCGGAGATTCCATTATATCCTTATATAGTGATTCGTTCCAAATTACGTGAAGATATCTCGTCAAATGAAAAAGTTTTCAATGTAAGCAATTGATTTCGATGGTTCAGTTTGTATGACAGCTATATGCTATAGAGATCCAATCCAAACAATTCCTTCGGAGATTCCATTATTGCTTTAGATAATGAGCTGTTAAAATTTCGTGAATATATCTCGTCAGATGAAAAAGTTTTCAATGTAAACACTTGATTGCGATCGTTCATTTTGTATGGCAGCTATATGCTATAGTGATGTGATCCTAACAGTTTTTTCGGAGATTCCATTATATCCTTATATAATGATTCGTTCCAAATTACGTGAAGATATCTCGTCAAATGAAAAAATTTTCAATGTAAGCAATTGATTTCGATGGTTCAGTTTGTATGACAGCTATATGCTATCATGATCCGATCCAGACAATTCCTTCGGAGAGTTCATTATTGCCATATCTTATTAGCTGTTCCAAATTTGGTGAATATATCTCGTCAAATGAAAAAGTTTTCAATGTAAGCAATTGATTGCGATCGTTCAGTTTGTATGGCAGCTATATGCTATAGTTATCCAATCCAAACAATTCCTTCGGAGATTCCATTATATCCTTATATAATGATTCGTTCCAAATTACGTGAAGATATCTCGTCAAATGAAAAAGTTTTCAATGTAAGCAATTGATTTCGATGGTTCAGTTTGTATGACAGCTATATGCTATAGTGATCCACTCCAAACAATTCCTTCGGAGATTCCATTAGTGCTGTAGATAATGAGCTGTTCCAAATTTCGTGAATATATCTCGTCAAATGAAAAAGTTTTTAATGTAAGCACTTGATTGCGATCGTTCAGTTTGTATGGCAGCTATATGCTATAGTGATGTGATCCTAACAGTTTTTTCGGAGATTCCATTATATCCTTATATAGTGATTCTTTCCAAATTACGTGAAGATATCTCGTCAAATGAAAAAGTTTTCAATGTAAGCAATTGATTTCGATGGTTCAGTTTGTATGACAGCTATATGCTATCATGATCCGATCCAGACAATTCCTTCGGAGAGTTCATTATTGCCATATCTTATTAGCTGTTCCAAATTTCGTGAATATATCTCGTCAAATGAAAAAGTTTTCAATGTAAGCACTTGATTGCGATCGTTCAGTTTGTATGGCAGCTATATGCTATAGTGATGTGATCCTAACAGTTTTTTCGGAGATTCCATTATATCCTTATATAATGATTCGTTCCAAATTACGTGAAGATATCTCGTCAAATGAAAAAGTTTTCAATGTAAGCAATTGATTTCGATGGTTCAGCTTGTATGACAGCTATATGCTATAGTGATCCAATCCAATCAATTCCTTCGGAGATTCCATTAGTGCTGTAGATAATGAGCTGTTCCAAATTTCGTGAATATATCTCGTCAAATGAAAAAGCTTTCAATGTAAGCACTTGATTGCGATCGTTCAGTTTGTATGGCAGCTATATGCTATAGTGATGTGATCCTAACAGTTTTTTCGGAGATTCCATTATATCCTTATATAATGATCCGTTCCAAATTACGTGAAGATATTTTGATTCCGAT